>NC_058130.1:241752744-241835350 GCF_016433145.1 Gracilinanus agilis
GAGGAGAGAGAGAGAGAGAGAGAGAGAGAGAGAGAGAGAGAGAGAGAGAGAGAGAGAGAGAGAGAGAGAGAGAGAGAGAGAGAGACAGAGAGAGAAAAGATACATAGATAGATAGATGATGGATGGAGAGAGAGAGACAGACTGACTGAAAGACAAACACACAAATTAGAGATATAAATACAATCTGACAAAGAACTACAGCAGGAGATGTTCTGAGAACTTTATTCAGGTATCATGAGCACAAGGGAACTTTACAAGAAGCCTGAAATCTATGCCAATATTGGAGCCACCACAAAACATAGGACCAGCAATGTGACCAAATAACACCAGCACAAGAGTCCTTGCCAGAGGCCTGTGATAAGCATGGTCTATATCAGTGGTTCCCAAACTTTTTTGGCCTACCACCCCCTTTCCAGAAAAAATATTACTTAGCACCCCCATCATATACTATCACCGCCCCAAAATGCACCTGTGGCCATCAAAGCCCTCCCTAGATCACTGCAGCATCCACCAGGGGGCGGTGGTACCCACTTTGGGAATCACTGGTCTATATAATACCTTATCTGTCTGGGCCACATCTGGAGACTCTGGTTTGAGATTTATTAAAAGAGAATTAGAAATAAAGAGGTCATGTCAAGCTATAAGAAGACAGACTCAGAAACCAGCCACTCTGGAGTAATCTAGAATTGAAGACTCAATGGCATTAAGACAATAGCGGGAATGGGACTACAGAGGGTCTTCCCATTCTAAGAGTATGGAGTGAAGAATTGTATAGTCTTTAAACAAACTCCTAGAAACTGAAGCTGAAGATATGAATAAATAATCAAGGAGAAGTTAGCGAAATAAAACTAGAAAAAAAATCCACAAGACCTAATATAGAGCTTCAGAGGAAAAAAAAAAAAGGTCTGTATGCCCAAAGGGCTTTAAAAGACTGCCTGCCAGGTGCAGCTGGGTAGCTCAGTGGATTGAGAGCCAGGCCTAGAGATGGGAGGTCCTAGGTTCAAATCTGGCCTCAGCCACTTCCCAGCTGTGTGACCCTGGGCAAGTCACTTGACCCCCATTGCCTACCCCTTACCACTCTTCTGCCTTGGAAGCAATACACAGTATTGACTCCAAGATGGAATGTAAGGGTTTTTAAAAAATAATTAAAAAAAAAATAAAAGACTGCCTGCCCTTTGATCCAGCTATACCACTGCTGGGTTTATACCCCAAAGAGATAATAAGGGAAAAAACTTGCACAAAAATATTCATAGCTGTGCTCCTTATAGTGGCAAAAAAATGGAGAATGAGGGAATGCCTTTGATTGGGGAATGGCTGAACAAATTGTGGTATCTGTTGGTGATGGAATACTATTATACTCAAAGGAATAATAGACTGGAGGAATTCCATGTGAATTGGAAAGACCTCCAGGAATCGATGCAGAATGAAAGGAGCAGAACCAGGAGAACCTTATATACAGAGGCTAATACACTGTGGCAAAATCAAATGTAATGGATTTCTCTACTAGCAGCAATGCAATGATCCAGGACAATTCTGAGGGCCTTATGAGAAAGAACGCTATCCATATCCAGAGAAAGAACTGTGGGAGTAGAAACACAGAAGAAAAACAAATGCCTGATCACATGGTTCAATAGGGATATGATTGAGGACTCTAAACAATCCCTCTATTGCAAATATTAATAATATAGAAATAGATCTTGATCAATGACACATGTAAAACACAGTGGAATTGGTCATTAGCTATGAGAGGGGGCTGGGAGGCGGGGGAAGGACAGAACATGAATCATGTAACCATGGAAAAATATTCTTAATTAATTAATTAATTAAACTTAATTTAAAAAGAAAAAAAAAGGTTTGTCTAGATTCTAAGAGCGGAAAAGGAAAAATAAATAGTGAAGGAATATATTGAGAAATTATAACTTAAATTAGAGAAGGAAAGGAAAGGAGAAAATAATTGAAAGGACAATAAATACTTTTTAAGAGAAAACTTTTAATCAAATAATGAATTCCCTGGAAAGTAGGATGGAATAGAAACCAGTGATTCCACGAGAAAACAAGCAGTCTCAGGACAAAGTCAAATGTATGGAAAAATAGAAAAAAACCTAAAGTTCCTATACCCCAGAACAATTAACATGGACAGCAAGTGGAAGAGATTTTTCAGGAATTATACAGCTACCTGAGCATTGATCAGAGAAAAAACCTGGATATCATATTTTTAAAATATCACAAAAGAAAACTGCTAGGAAACCAATGAGAAGAGTATTGATTTTCAGTGGGTTGAAGCTAATAGAGAGTAGAATAAGACAAATTAAATAAAAGTATTAAATTCATTAACTGATATTTTCAAAAAATAAGTTTCAATTATCCTACTATTTATTGACTAATATCAAATTAGTAATACACATGAATTGATTAATTGTCATGCTTTTCTCCCATCCTGTCATCAAACTGCATTCTGGGAAAATAATGAATATTATAGAGTTTTATAATTTGAGTGGAGTACAAAGATCTTCTAGTTCAAACCCTTCAATTTCAGGATAAGGAAATGGTCAAGTAAATAGGTGAATGATTTGCATAAGAGTAACACATTTATAAGCAAGTTAATTGTAAATTGAACACAGATTCTTTGGATACAAATCCAGTGGTCTACAAAATTCAAGGAAAACAAACTAATTTTGGGATAGAAGATATAACTTGTGAAAAGAAAAAGGAGAAATAATGATGAAACTACAACCACCAATAATAATACTTATGATAATGATATCTATCATGTATATGACACTGAAGTGTTTTCAATGAATTTAACAAATGTTCCCTCATTTTATCTTCATAAAGACCTTCAGATATAGGTCCTATCATTATTCCCAATTTATACATGAAGCATCCGAGACAAGCAAGGCTTCACTGACTTGTCCAGGGTCACGTATCTAGTAAGAAACTGAAATGGGATTTCAATTCTGGTTTTCTGATTCACTCTGCTACCAACCAAAGAATAAAGAGACCCAGGACTCTTTCTTATGATTATTGCAAAATCTGAGAAAAATAAAAGAATAATAAAAAAAACCCGAAAAAGGCAATTGGTGTCCTTTCCTTACAGCTACCTATAACTTTTTATTTTATTTTTTACTATAGAATTTCAGTATTTGTATGGTTCTAAAACCTGTACCAAACTTGACAGAAAAGTTGTAATTTGTAAAAGATTGTAATTTGTATTAAACCTACAATGTTATTTAACATTCCCTCTCAGGGTGGTAACCTCCCCCTTTCCCACTCTGTTTACCAACAAGCATAGATTAGTAGACTACACAGTACAACCTCCACTCTCAGAGCAAAGTAAAGCATTGTAAACCAATAACAGTTAGCGACAGAATAGCAATTACAGCCCACACAATTCATTACCCCCTTAAACAGAGCTCTTTTGTTTTGTGTAAAAGAAAAGAAACCATGAATTGATACTTAGTACTCTATCATTGAAGCCATAAATTCTGTAGAATTATGTACAACAGCTAGTAGAACCATTTCTTTTTTTTTTCCTTAAGAGTTAGAAAAATTGAATTCATTGTGAATAATTTACCAAAAGTTACTGAATTCTCTCAAAATATATTTTAAGGATATATGTCTAGGAATTTAAATTCTCAAACGAATTTGGATTTTCAAATATTTGTTCATACTTGTCTATTCAAAGCTCAGTCAGTATGTCACTTCTCCCATGAAGTCTCCCTGACATTCTTGCCTCAAGTGTCTCTTCCAGCTTTGCTAGAGAATTTTGACTGGATAGCTCTTATGTCCTTCTCACATATTATCTCTAATTATCCTTTTTTACTATGCATATAATATTTATCCTGTTAGTCTGTAATCTTCAGGACAGGTATTGTCATTTTTTTTTCATTTACATGTACCCGTAAAATAATATAATGGCTTGGATACATTAGGGCATGTTAAATATTTTTAGTATGGTGAAGTCAAAATTTCTTTCTCTAAGAAGAATGTAGTTTCAGAAATTTTATAAACCTTTAATAAAATCAACATCACCACCATTACTTTTCCCTTCAAATATATGTAATGATATAATATATATATATGCATATATATTTATATGTGTGTATGTGTATACATATATATCAGACTTTGTTTATTCTAGAACTTCTCAATGGATCTATGATTTTTACATTGTAGGTACTTCCTGACACAATGAAGATTTAAGCTTATCTATATCTCGTTCTGTACAACTGTTAATCTACATCTTCTCATAAATTATTCAGAGGAGTTTTGTCCAACATGCTGGAGTTCTTTCTTCTAGACTCCCAGTTATAATTAATGAAGTAAAGTACATGGGCTATCCATCACCTATCTCTTACTGACTGGCCCATCTTCTTTGCCAGCCATATACCTTTGGAATATGATATCATATACATTTTTATCCTCAGAAATATGCTTTACCTAACCTAAAATATTTCAGATAGTGTCTTTAATTATTAAATATTTCATATTTATCCCATGGTAAAATTAATATTCTCTTTTTAAAGTTTTCTTTTTTATTATTAACTTAATGGTCAACCAGAAATAAACATTTCTCTACATAAAGAAGAAAAAGTGAGGATTGTGTATGAAACTATAAACATCTAATATGTGTAGCTTCTTTTAAACATTATGCATTATATTTAAAATAATAACAAAATTGTTCTATTTCCTCTTCTAATTTTTTCTTGTATGTTTTTGCTTTAAAGATGAATTTTTTCTTTCATATCTAACACACTGTTTCATATTCCTCCCCTCTTGACTATCTATCTTTCAAATTCCTAATTGTTCTCAGACTCAATATAAATATTAAGATGATAGCTGAAGAGAGCTTAATGATCATCTATTATAACTATCACATTATAGATGAAACAACAGGAATTCAGACAGGTAAAACGCTTTGTCCAAGTTCACAGATCTAATAAGTGTCAGAAGCAAGATTTCATTTTATCTGCTGCCATGTTGCGTCCTAAACAGCATTGATTTTAGGAACATCTCAGAAACATAAAGAGCACACATACAACTCTACCTTTTTGGAAAATCCTCTATGAGATTATTTAAAAGAGATCCATTTCATCATATTCATTTATGTTTCCATCTATGAGACTTTGCATTGTATATTTATTAAATATTTGGTAATTCTATTTTCCTTCATTTTAAATGACCTAACCTCTCTTTAAACCTAACCTTTAAATCACCTAACCTCCCTTGTTCTAGAAGAAAATTATTTAACAACAAATTCTTCTAGTTCAAAGAAACTGTTAAGATCTCTAAATACAGCCCTTTTATTTTGCAAATGTTGAAACTGAGTCTAGTAGAGTTGAATGAATCTTCCCAGGTTCAAAAAACTTGGGGTAAGAAGCTTGCTAGGGATTAGAACCCAGGTCTCTTTAACATCAGTCCTGTGCTCTTCTTGCTATACAATCAATCTTGATAGAAGAATACTGAGTGAAATAAGAAGACATAGTTTTAATCTCTGGCTATGGATAACTTTGGGCAAGTCACCTAATATCTGCTTCTCAGATTCCTTATCTGTAAAAGAAGAATAGTATCTGCCTCTCAAGATTTCTATGAGAGACCATATATAGAATGAATATTGCAAATCATAAAGCATTACATAAATTTCAGTTACTATTATCCAGTACTACAATAAGAACTCATTTTACACAAACTCAACATAATGAAATTGAGTTTGTTGACTGACAAAAACAATTAAGGCAGAAAAAATTATCAATTTTTTTTAATTACCTCTAGATTTTGTCATTTTCCAAAGTGTTTAAGGTCTAGCAGTAGTTTGTCCTATTGGGCTTCACATTATGCATTATTTTCAACTTTCATAAAGCATTCTGGAATGTATTGGTCACATAAAAGAAGGTCTTACTGTATTTGCTCTGCTAGCATTATAGTAATCAGGGAGTTCACTTGCAGCAAAGCAGGCTTTTCTTGAAAAGTTTTTGCACACAGGGTTTCTAGACTTTTTATTTATTTACTTAAATTTATTTTCTGATTTAGAATACTTTTCATTGGTTACATGACTCATGTTCTCACCCTCTCCTTTTTTCTCTCCCCTCCCAATGCATATAGGCAATTTCACTGGATTATACATGTGTTATTGTTCAAAACCTATTTCCACATTATTCATATTTGTAATACAATGATTTTTTAAAACTCAAACCCTCAATAATATTCACATCGAACCATGTGATACATCATATATTTTTCTTTCTATTTCTACTCCTACAGTTCTTTCTCTTGAGGTAGACTGCATTTTTTTCTCATAAGTCCCTCAGGACTGTCCTGAATCATTGCATTGCTATTAGTAGCAAAATCTATTACATTCGATTGTTCCACAATGTCTCAATTTCTCTCTACAATATTCTGGTTCTGCTCATTATACTCTGTATTGGTTCATGGAGGTTTTTCTAGTTCTTAAGGAAATCAATCAGTTCATCATTCCTTATAACACAATAGTATTCTATCACCATCATATAACACAGTTTGTTCAGCCATTCCAAAATTGATGGTCATCCCCATGTCTTCCACTTTTTATGCCACCACAAAGAGTGTGCTATGAATATTTTTGTACAACCCTTTTTTTTATTATCTCTTGGGATGTAAAAAAATAGTAGTAGCTAGATCAAAGGGCATGAATTCTTTTAAAGTCCTTTGTACATAATTCCAAATAGCCTTCTAGAATGGTTGGATCAATTCAGAACTCCACCAGCAATGAATTAGTATCCTAATTTTGGCACATCCCTTCCAACATTTATTACTTTTCTTTACTGTCATATTGGTCAATCTGCTAAGTTTAAGGTGGTACCTCAGTGTTGTTTTGATCTGCATTTCCCTAATCAGAAGGGATTTAGAACACTTTTTCTTGTGATTAATGATAGTTTTGATTTCTTTTTCTGAAAACTGCCTACTCATGTCCCTTGAACATTTGTCAATTGGAGAATGCCTTGATTTTTTGTAAATATGACTTAGTTCCTTATATCTTTCAGAAATTAGACCTTTATCAGAGTTTTATTACAATTTTTTTCCCAATTTGTTGTGTGCCTTCTAATTTTGGTTGCATTTGTTTTGATTGTACAAAACCTTTTTTAATTTAATATAATCAAATTATTTATTTTATATTTTGTAATGTTCTCTATCTCTTGTTTGGTCTTAAATTATTTCCTTTCCCATAGATCAGATTAAATATACTATTATACATTCTAATTTATTTATGATTTCACTCAATATTTAAGTCATTTATCAATTTTTAATTTATCTTGGTATAGGGTATGAGATGTTGATCTAAACCAAATTTTTCTCTTACAGTTTTCCATTTAACCAGCAGTTTTTGTCAAATAATGAGTTCTTATCCCAAAACAGGGATCTTCAGGTTTACTGAACACTAGCTTACTGAGGTGATTTACCTCTATTTTATTCCATTGATCCATTCTTCTAACTCTTAGCCAGTACCAGGTAGTTTTAACGATTACTGCTTCTAAGCAAGAGTATAAGATCTGGTACTGGTAGGCCTCCATCCTTCACTTTTTTTATTAGTACCCTTGATATTCTTGATCTTTTGTTCTTCCAGATGAACTTTGTAATATATTTTTCATAAATCTATAAAAAAGTTTCTTGGTAATTTGATGGGTATGGCACTGAAAAAGTAAATTAATTTAGGTAAGATTGTCATTTTTATTATATTAGCTTGTCCTACCAGTGACCAGTTAATGTTTTTCCAATTATTTAGATCTAATTTTCATTGTGTGTAAAGTGTTTTGTAGTTGTAGTCATATAATACTTGTGTTTATCTTGGAAAATAGATTCCAAAATATTTTATGCTGCCCAGAATGCTTTTAAATGGTGTTTTTATTTCTAACTCTTGCTCCTGAGTTTTTTTGGAAATATATAGAAAAGCTGATGATTTATGTGAGTTCATTTTGTATGCTGTAACTTTGCTTAAGTTATTAATTATTCCCCTAGCTTTTTAGTTGATTTTCTAGGATTCTTTTAGTATACCATCATATCATCTGCCAAGAGTGATAGTTCAATTTCCTTATTGCCTGCTTTGAGTCTTTCAATTTTATTTTCTTCTCTAATTGCTACCATTAGTGTTTCTAGTACAATATTAAATAATGGAGGTGATAATGGGCATCATTGCATCACTCCTGATTTTATTGAGAAGGCTTCTAACTTATCCCCATCACAGATGATACTTGGTGATGGTTTTAAAGAAATACTGCTTATAATTTTGAGGAAAGGCCATTCTATTCCTAATCTTCCTCACAACATTCCTATACTTTCTAGTGTTTTCAAAAGGAATAGTTGTTGTATTTTGTGAATGACTTTTTCTGCATCTGTTGAGATAATCACATGATTTTTGTTACTTTAGTTTTTGTTATAGTCAATTATGCAGATAGTTTTCCTAATATTAAAACTAGCAGGGGCAGCTGGGTAGCTCAGTGGATTGAAAACCAGGCCTAGAGACAGGAGGTGCTAGGTTCTGTTATGAAGAAGTGAGTCTGGCAATTTTGGTAGTGAGGAGGGATAAAGGTGATATGGTGATCTGTTTCAGAAAGTCAGGTTCAACAAAATTAAGTAAACAAATTAGGTACATGAAGAACAACTAATCCCAATACCATATTTGTGTCATAAAACAAATTTGGTAAGAGTTCTTTGCTTATTTTGTCAAATAGTTTGTAAAGTATTGGGATTAGTTGTTCTTTACTTGTTTGCTAGAATTCACTTGTGAATCCATCTGGCCCTAGGGATTTTTTCTTAGGGAATTCCTTAATGCCTTGTTCAATTTCTTTTTCTGATATGGGATTATTTAATTATTCTATTTCCTCTTTTGTTAATCTGGACAATTTATATTTTTGTAAATATATGTCTTCATGTACCTAATTTGTTTACTTAATTTTGTTGAACCTGACTTTCTGAAACAGATTTTATTTCTAAGCAAGGAACTTTTCCTTACTAACTGTATGACTTTGAGTAAATCATTTGACCTGAGGCACAGTGATCTTACATATAAAATGGCAATAAAATATCTAGCCCATCTATCTCATTCAGTTGTCCTCAGGGAAGACAATGATAAATAAAGATTTTTTTTGTAACCATAAAGCAAACAAAAATGCAAGGTACTACTTAAAGTAGTATAGACATTTAGACATACAAAAAGCATAATCCTCTGAATTTGCAAGTCACGAAGTCTTGAGTTCAAACTAGCTTCAGACTCTGATGTGTGACTGAACAAGTCACTTCAATTCTCTGTGCATCTGTTTCTTCTTCTGTAAAATGAGGATAACAACCCCTCCCAGGGTTGTTGAAATATCAAATGACCTGATATGTGTAAAGTACTTTGTCCAGTACTTGGTACATGGTATGAGTTTAATAAATATTTTTTCTTTTCCTTCTTGTTGCCAATTCTGGATTTCTCACTGTGACTTTATCTACTCTAAAGAATCTCCTCATCTGACACCACATTCTTTAAGAGAGAGTTTTGGAAGAAAAAGAAATAAAGAAATAGGCCTGTTCCAGGAAGTAAAAAAATTATTTAATTGTGTATTCCCAGGAACCCCTCCCCCCTAAACTCCTAAAGGCAGGGATCAGATATTATTTAACTTCGTTTTACTCTAAGTATCTGTCTCTTGGGTTTATGTAAGGAACTTTTCTTTGTAATCCTAAAGCCTTATATAAATGTGAGTGATCATTAGTATACCTAGAGAGTATTTAATAAATATTGGTTGGATAAATGACTGACTAAATAAATAAATGCTGAAACAATTCCATAGAATGTGCTCAAAGATGGACTTTGCAGTATTAGAAATGAATATGAAATGATGACTGAGCTCAGAAAGTAAATGAGCTAATTTTGTGACAGACAAGGGCCCTCCTGGTGTTTTCTCTCCATAGGAGGAAAAATCATACTTAATATTTAATAGCTTTCTTCTAATAAAAATGATAATCAGAATTTCACAGATATATTCACAAGACTTTCTAAATATTTCTCTGCGACTCATTATTTTTTTTACATGAATTAGTTCCCCTTAATGTCTTCTGGGCTTGTGCTCTGACAGGTGGAATTTCATCTTATTTCCTGCTCCAGCATCTCACTCCTTTAGGTCCTTTTGTATTATTTCTCTATCCTCCCTAGTGTCAGTAACACCTCCCAATATAGCATATCAGTGAATTTAATTAATGAGATTCTCACTCTTCCTTTCAGATCATTAACAAAGGCATTAAATAAAAACAACCTTAACACCTTTCCCTGTGTCTTTCCACTAGGCACCACCCCCTGGCTCTACACTTAGCTTCTCATCACCATCATTATTTTCTACTTCTTTAGCCAAAAGCAATCACAGCTGGGCCTTTTGAGGCTTATTTTGCTATGTTATATAGCCCTGGACTTATTTAATTTTCAATGGAAGTTAATGTGATGTAGTAGAAAACTCATTGACCCTAAAATCAAAGAATCTTGTTTTAAATCTTGCCCCTGGCACTGAGTATCTGTGATACTGAGCAAGTTTCTTGACTTCATTAGGTCTTAGTTCCCTTAAATAGAAAATGAAGCAACTTCTGAACTCTTTAGTAGTAGTAATAGTAGTAGTAGTAGTAGTAGTAGTAGTAGTAGTAGTAGTAGTAGTAGTGGTGGTGGTGGTGGTGGTAGTAGTGGTAGTAGTGGTAGTAGTAGTAGTAGTAGTAAGTAGTGGTAGTAGTGGTAGTAGTGGTAGTACTAGTAGTACTAGTAGTAGTACTAGTAGTAGTAAAGTTTAGCCGAAACCATACATGAATTGTGTTTCTTTTAATAGAAGAACATGCCACAGAAAATTAAAGTTTATATATTCTATTCTTAACTATAGAGAAAATACCCTAGCAAATTAACAAAATCCATCAATGACTAACCTTGAATTTAGTCATTCAATTGAAAAGTCACATCTTTCTGTCATTTTTAATAATAGTGGGAGTGGATTTGTTAAATGCTTTGTTAAAGTACAGATAAACTATATACACAAGATAATTAAGAATTTAGTAATCTTGCCTGAGAAAGAAATAACATTAACTTGAAATGATTTATCTTTGATAAAGCCAGGTTGGCTCCTTTGTAACACTATCCTTTTGTAGATGACCATATTTTTAGTAAGACATTATAGCTTTTCACAAACTGTAATCAAGCTTATAAAGTTTGAAAATTCCATTTCTGTCTTTTTTTAAATTATAACATAATGTTTTTCAACAATGTGACAATTGTCCAATTCGACACAATCTTTCAAACATCACTGACAATATCACAGCAACCACATACATGGGATTATTTTAGTTACCTGAGATATAGTTCTTATGGACTTAGTGATTAACTCTTAAAGGATAGTAAGGTGCTCACTTAATTTGTCACTATTTATTTTGAGGATCAACTGGGTAATAAAAATTTTTGTTCTCTCATTTCTAATCCATAGATCATTTCTTAGTAGAGAAAACATAATCAAAATAAGAGGCGAATGCTGGTAAAGGGGGTGACAGTAAAACATTCCTAAATGTTGTCTAGTATTTCATAGATTCCAATGCCAAACATGATAAAATATAAACTATATTAGTTTATAGATGATGTTATACCAATAAGAATAAAGTAAGGTTACTTATGTTAGACAAAATAATAACAAAATTATGTCTGGACCAAAGTTCTAGATTCTCAAGGGAAAAACAAGAACATAATCATTATAAAGGAGAAATCACACCTCAAATTATACAAGGAACTTAATCATTAAAAACTATTTTTTATTAATTAAAAATAAAAAAGCAAAGTCCAAATCTTAAGAATATTCCCCTGATACTAAATTAGAAAAAAAAAACCTATAACAAAATTCATTTGGAAGAACAAAATATCAAGAATATCAAGGGAAATAATGAAAAAAATATGAAGGAAGGTGGCCTAGCAGTACCAGATATTAAACTATACTATAAAGCAGTAGTCATCAAACAATATGGTACTGGCTAAGAGACAGAAGGGAGGATCAGTGGAATAGACTTGGGGTAAGTGACATCAGCAAGACAGTGTATGTTAAACCAAAGAGCCCAACTTTTGGGACAAAAATCCACTATTTGACAAAAAACTGTTGGGAAAATTGGAAAACAACATGGGAGAGATTAGGTTTAGACAAAAATCTCACAACCTACACCAAGATAAATTCAGAATGGGTGAATGACTTGAATATAAAGAAGGAAATTAGTTGAACATAGAATAGTATACCTGTCAGATCTGTGGGAAAGGGAAAATTTTTAAACCAAGCAAGAGTTAGAAAAAAATTACAAAATGTAAAATAAATAATTTTGATTATATTAAATTAAAACGTTTTTGTACAAAAACAATGCAACCAAAATCAGAAGGAAAACAACAAACTGGGAAAAAAATCTTTATAACAAAGAACTTTGACAGGGGTCTAATTACTCAAATATACAAGGAGTTAAATCAATTGTATATAAAATCAAGCCATTCCCCATTTGATAAATGGGCAAGGGACATGAATAGGCAATTTTCAGGTAAAGAAATCAAAAGTATCAATAAGCACATGAGAAAGTGTACTAAATCTTTAATAATTAGAAAAATACAAATCAAAACAACTCTGAGGTATCACCTCACACCTAGCAGATTGGCTAAAATGAAAGAAGGGGAGAGTAATGAATGTTGGAGGGGATGTGGCAAAATTGGGACATTAATGCATTGCTGGTGGAGTTGTGAATTGATCCAACCATT
Organism: Gracilinanus agilis; assembly: GCF_016433145.1. Lineage (NCBI taxonomy): Eukaryota > Metazoa > Chordata > Mammalia > Didelphimorphia > Didelphidae > Gracilinanus > Gracilinanus agilis. Next base: position 241,765,505 of record NC_058130.1, read on the forward strand.
CTGGATGGCAATTTGGAACTATGCCCAAAGAGCGATAAAAGAATGCCTGCCCTTTGATCCAGCCATACCATTGTTGGGTTTCTACCCCCAAAGAGATCATAGATAAACAGACTTGTACAAAAATATTTATAGCCATGCTTTTCGTGGTGGCAAAAAACTAGAAAATGAGGGTATGCTCTTCAATTGGGGAATGGCTGAACAAATTGTGGTATATGCTGGTGATGGAATATTATTGTGCTCAAAGGAATAATGAACTGGAGGAATTCCATGTGAACTGGAAAGACCTCCAAGAATTGATGCAGAGTGAAAGGAGCAGAGGCAAGAGAACATTGTACACAGAGACTGATACACTGTGGTAAATTTGAATGTAATGGACTTCTCTACTAGCAGCAATTCAAGGATCCAGGGCAAGGCTGAGGGACTTATGAGAAAGAAAACTAGCCACATTCAGAGGAAGAACTGCAGGAGTGGAAACACAGAAGTAAAACAACCTCTTGAACACATGGGTTGAGGCAGACATGGTTGGGGATATAGACACTAAATGACCATACCAATGCAACTATCAATAATATGTAAATAAGTCTTGACTGATCACACCTGTTAAAACCAGTGGAAATGTGCATTGGATATGGGGGGAGGTTGAAGGGGGAGTGAAGGGGAAAGTAAAAACAGGAATCATGTAACCATGGATAATTTTTCTAAAAAAAAATAAAATATTTAAATCTAAAAAAAAGAATATTCCTCTGACACACACACACACACACACACACACACACACACACACACACACATATATACACCTGTGTGTATACAAATATGTATAGGTTTCATTTAAAATTTTCATTAAAATGCCTTGTCACTGAAAAAAATAAATAAAAGAGCAAATCAAAGGAACAGACTAGACAAGCACAAATCAGAAAAACAATGTAATATTCAATAATTCAAGAACATAAATTACTTGATCAAGAATTTTCTATTTGAAAAGAACTTGCAAAACAGAAAATCATTTTGTCAAAAAATTCAATCAGAACCATATACTATATACTACAAAAAATGGATACTTGAATTAAGTTGTAATATTTACATCAGAAAATGGATGTAAGTATCCTTCATGCCTATGACTGTGAAAAACTCTTAACCAAACTAGGGATAGAAAATAGATAAAATAAAACAGATAATCTTAAAATTAACTACTTTTTCAATAAACAAAATAGATGCAGCTAAAAATAGAAAGGGAATCTAATCTGGGATAAAATGATTTTGAATCTGAAGAAAATTAAATTTTATCATATATCACTTGATTCTTAATATCAATTTGTAATATTCCCTTCTTTATAAAAAAAAATCTCTTCCATTAGGTTAAAGAAATGCTTCTCCTTGGAAAATCTTAGGATTATCATTGCATTCCTCTCCTAAAACACTAGTTCTGTAAATGGATTGGGCTAGGACCCACCCAAATGGGAATCTGAGTTCTGTAAACAGTTCAGGTTAGATTCGTCTCCCAAGTGGATGAACTTTTGTCCTTGTTTCCAGAATAATGTAGTTTTTAATAACCCAAATTTTGGGGGTCTGATAAAATCTCATGACAACACCATGTTCTTAGCTGACCATATAATTCTCAACAGTATGGTGACTGGAAGGGGCTGAGTCTCTCCTCATTAAATGCCCAGAAATTAGATCCACTTTTTTATGTTTAGGAGACCACGCAATAATGCATCAAAAAGAGATGCTTTTTCTGTTTAGATGAGGATCTAGTAATGTCCTCTCATGAATACAGAAAGGCATTTGAGGTAACCCAAGAATCTGTATTTTCTTTGGTCACTAAAAGACAACACTAATCTTTAATTTAGCGATAATTGCTAGTATAATTAATAAGTTAATTTTTAATACCTGAAGCACAATCTATCAGAATTTTATTCATTACAATCAAATATCTTTTTTAGTGTTTGATAAACAATATAAGGTGGAAATTAATAGAAATATGTAAGTCTAAGGTCTGTCCAGTATTGAATAAGTAATAAAGGCATAGAAATTATTTTCAAATAATTACAAGTTATTAATGATATAGAAAAGATTACTCAAAACTCCCTATTAATAAAGTAAAACGAAATTAAAAATACACTCAGGTTTCACCACACCCAGAATACTGGCTAAGAGGAACATTAATAAAGCTAATCAATGTTGGAGAAACTATGAAATGACAAGCATTCCAACACATTATTGGTAGAACTATGGATTGGCCTATCTATTCTTCAAAGAAATTTTGAATTAAGCTAAATAAATAAATACATTTAAGTATTGCCAAAATGTTCCTGAGTTCGTTTGATTAAAGATTCCACTATTAGTCATGTACACCAGGGGTAATAAAGATAGAACTAAAAGAGTCACGTGTAACAAAATATTTGTGACAGCATTTACGTGTGTGTGTGCGTGTGTGTGTGTGTGTGTGTGTGTGTGTGTGTGTGTTATCAAGGAACTAGAAATAATATGAATTCCCATTAATTGGGAAAAAGCTAAATATACTTTGATGCATGTAGGTAATATAATATTATTGAAATGTAATAAGGATTAATAGAATTCAAAGAAACCTATAAATTAATAAAACATGTAAAATGAATCTGGAAAATTACATACATATATGAATATAATAAAAATAGAAAGTAGTAAAATAAAACGAGCATTGGGCTAAATCAAAAAACAAATTCAAAATGAATAAATGCAAAATCTTCCACTAAGGTACAAAAAATGAACTTTACAATTATAAGATGGAGGAAGCCTAGTTAGAAAGAAGTTATTCTGAAAAAATTCTGAATGTTTTAATGGACTACAAGATGCATGAGTCAGTAGCAAGATGTAGCCATAAAAGCTAACATCTCAGTTACATATCTGAGTAGACCTCTCTGCCCCACAAAACCAGCAGAATTCCTGTCAATGTTCCATCAAGTCAATTTTGCAAGCTAGTTACCAGTTTTTAAAATGATCCTTCCATGACAGCATCAGTATGATTTCCCTTTTATTGCAATTCTTTCCATCTAATCGATGTCCTTACTGAAATGTAGTGTACAGAACTGAGAGAACATGATAAATATGGTTTGAGTATAGCAGGACTATTACCTCCTTCTTTCTGGGTATTATGACTTTATTCATGCAGTTTAGTATCACATTAATTCGTTTTTGGTGCCATGCCACAGTTTCACTATTAATATATTCTCCCTTTTCAACAGAAGGCCTTAATTCCTAAGTAATATATTTGATTCCAGAGTGATTTATCTTATTAGAATGAGAATTTGATTTCACTGATGTCCCATTCAGGTCACCAAAGCTACAATGAGGGACAGATATCATATAAGTGGTGAAATACATCAATATGTATTTTTGCATACTTCCAACTAATTATGATGGTAAGGGGAATGGTGCTTCCCTATTTATCACCTCACAAGGGTGTTGTGAAGATTAATTAGAATTAATTAGGTGAATGCTTTGAAGACAAAAAGAATTATAAAAGTGCTAAGTAATGTTATTATGTCCCTTCAGGATATTTTGGACCCCTATCCCTCTCATTCTTGGACAGTAAAATGATTTAGTAAAGAACTTAGTATACAAAAGACTCCCCAATTCCCTCTTTTGTTTCTGAAAAATTATGGAAATTCAAAACATGCATAGAAATCACATGGTGTCCTCTTTGGATCAGTAGCAATGAACAAAAGTAAAGTTGGAAAGACATTAGGAAGATTATAAAGGTTCGGTCAAATAGTTGTTTGACCTTGAAAAACTCAGTTAATTCCTTTAGGACAGTTTCCTCATCTGCAGAATTGACAGATTGGACAAGATCATCTCTGACTCTTTTATAAATATATAACTTTATTTTTTCATTATGCACGCTATAACATACCCTTACTATCACATCTGGAGTCTAGTACAGTGCTTGATACATGAAAGTCCTTTCATCTCTAGTATTTTATGATTCAAAGATGAACTAAGATGATAGGAAAAATGCCAGCTTATTAGATGGGTTGTATTTTAGATATTTAGAACTCTCAAACCCTTGTTCTACTTCCTTCTATATCTAATTCATTGCTAAGGACTGGGAATGTTACCTTCATGTCTTTCATATATGCTTCTCCTATCCTTTGACATTGCCACCACCCTGGCGCAGGCACTGATCACTTCAAACTCAGATTACTCCAATAGCCTGCTGGTTAGTCTCCTTGATTCCAGGCTCTTCCAATCTAGTTCATCCTCCATTCAACTACCACTGGGATTTGCCTAAAGTTCCAGTCTGATCATGTACATACACCTTTTATGACTTCATTGACTTCCTATCACCTCCAAGATCAAACACAAAATTCTCTATCCAGTATTCAAATATTTTTTAATAAACTGCTCCCAAATCCCACACCTTTCCAATCTTCTTTTTTTTAATTTTTAAATTTTTATTTTTTATTTATTAATTAAGAAAATTTTTCCATGGTTACATGATTCATGTTCTTTCTCTTCTCTCCTCCCACACCCCCTACCATAGACAATGCTCAATCCCATTGGGTTTTAAATGTGTTATTTATCACGACCTATTTCCATATTATTGATATTTGCACTAGGGTGATCCTTTAGAGTCTACATCCCCAATCATATCCCCATCGACCCATGTGATCGAGCAGTTGTTTTTCTTCCATGTTTCTGCTCCCACAGTTCTTCCTCTAGATGTGGTTAGCATTATTTTTCATCAATCTTCTTCTTCTTCCTCCTCCATCTATACTTCTCTTCAGTAACACTGATCTCCTTGTTGTTTGCCCCAATTTTTTGATTCTAAGCATTTTTCCTGGATATTGCTCTCCCTCCTCATATCCACCTTTTGGTATTCCTGACTTCCTCAAATATCAGCTAAAATCTCCTTCTACAGGAAGATTTGTACCTTTATTATTATACTTTCTCTCTCTTGATTATCTTCAGTTTATCTAATATGATACATAGCTTATTTGTATATGGCTGTTTTCATACCGTCTTTCCTATGAGACTGTGAGTACTTTAGAGCAAGAACTGTCTTTTACCTCTCTGTATCTTCAGTGTTTTGCACATAGTAAGTACTTAATAAACACTCATTGACTGAGTTCTTTTCAATCTGTACACATATAAATAAAAAAAATATTTTTCATTCATATTATTCCCAACATAATTCTTCTTTTAAATATCCTCATTTAACTAGGTTATAGCTGATATTTATATAAGAGAAACAAAGTCTTTTTTACCACATCAGTCATTATTTGAAAAGATTTAAGGGTATTTCTTTCTTTCTCTGCAGTTTGTTAAAAACAGTTTTCTTTTCAAAATGTCAAAACTTATCAAACATAATGGAAGATAAAGACAATTGAATATGACTTATGATATTTGAGGTAGAGATAAAGAAAGTTTCATGTAAGTAATAGATTCCCTTAATGCATTTGTTGTTACTGGCTGAAACACAGACAAATACATAATGTTTTCATGGATCTACTTCATGGTTACATTTTTTGGTTATATTTTTTTCTCTAAGAATTCATCTCTAAGTATTTATAAGGCACTGAGATATATAGGTATTGGTTAGTAATCATAAAAACCTACAGCATTAAGTTTTCAGGTAAAAGTAAATGATTAAATAGGCACTTAGGAATGGTCACTTATCTCCAGAATAAATGACAAAATTCCATTTCTCTATGGCATCTTATAATGAAAGTAGACTGAATTTCTGTAGAGACTAAATTAAAAGAACTTGTTTTCCATGAACTGTCCACCTCTCTCATATCAGAAGCATCAGAGTAGTCTACCAACTCATCACCCTGCATGAGTAACAAATCAATGGTGAGTTAATTTGGTTTAATAGATTTTGAATAAATGGTCTGCTGACTGATACCTTCTTTTAATGATTACTTTTTTAAAGGCAAAACAGAGAATCTGACATGAATGTAAATGTATTCTCCATTTTCCTTCCTCCAAAGTTGGTTAAAATGTACACTTGTGGTTCCAATACATGTGATATGAAGTCCATCATGCCTTACAAAGTTTATTATTTCCATTAAGTTCATTTCATCATTCAAATCAGTTACTCTACCTTGGGTGCCAAATTAGTGACCACTATTTCAAAAGGAGTTGCCTTCCCAGTGTCAAAGAATGGCTCAATCATCAAAAGATTTTGCTTATGAAATATTGACTCAGGTTTGTTGCCATGGAAATATGACCAAGATTGTATAGTAGGTAGTATTTTAATCTTAACAACACGGATGTAATTAATTGAGGTCAAAAGAAGGAATTATCTTCTTTCATTATAGTTTTTCCCTTATTGTCTTCCATTCTGAAAGAGGAGAAATCAATAGTATTTATCAAGTATATCTTGAATTTTTAAAATATGTGAATAACAGGAAAATATGAAAGTATCATCTAACTGCCCTATTATATTAAGAGGAGAAGAAATTGTATTTACACTTAAAGGGAAAGTTTACAAATAATTTTCTTTGCAATATTAAAGATCTGTGCTATAAATATTATTATATTTACTTTACAGATAAAAAATGAGGCCTAATGAGTCTTTGACCATATTCACACAGGTTAGAAGTAAAAGAGCTAAGAAAAAAAATAGCAACCATTTATATTACATAAAGTTTCCAAAACACTCTCTATACATTATATTATATATTATATCATTTGATCCTGATAGAAATCTTGTGAGATAGATTTTATTTTTATGATCATTCTCATTTTGCAGTTGAGCAAACTGAGGCTGAAACGGGAGATGATCTGTGTCTGAGGCAGCATTTGTACTCGGGCATTCCAGACACACTAAGTCCCATGCTATATCCCCTCCAACATCTAGCTTCCAGTTAGAGTTCACTTTTCCTCAGTTGAAATCCGGGGCTCTTAGCACTAACAGGAATCACTATATAGCGAAGTTAATGTAAAATGCAAAAGTTTAAGAGAACAGTCATGTAGGAACAAAGAATTACTGTAAGCGAATGAAGCAAGGTCTTAACAGGAAAAGCATTTACTATTTCTTATAATGTTGACAGCCTGTTCCAAATAGATCACAAGATTATTTAAGTACTAGATGAATCACCATTCACCATCTCTTTCTTGATTAATGTATTTATAGCCCTAACGGTATTTTTATGTACAGGCCAACAGTAAAATTGAAAATTTCCCAGCTGTGTGTAATTCTAAACTGCTGCATCTGTGGGTATTTTTCTAAGGCTTCCTAAAACTATTGTTTGCAGCTTCATTAATCCTTGGCCAAAATTATTTAATATGAGTTAGTGTTTTGAGCACTCCACTCTACAGAATAGGGATAGTTTGCCCTTTCATTTGTTAACGAATAAGTCATTGGATATTTGCTCCTTAAAAATAAATAATTGTTTAGTTGTTCATTCAAAGTCTGGCTGGCCTATGTTTTTTTTTCTTTTTCCCCTTAGACTGACTCCCTGAAATAGGGAAAATTTTTTTGGTTTCCTTCATATCTGCTTCTCAGGCTAATCTCAATCATGAAATGATACAATTAGTCAATGCCATAGATACGAGGGCAAAAAGCTACAAAAAGTCCTAGACTGTTGGTTCTTCAAAATCATTCAACAGTAAAAATAAAAACAAAAAACAGTTGACCCTCATGTTCAATGTTGACAAAACACATTGTATACATTTTCTGCCTGCTTTCTTCCAACAATCCTGTTAAATCAACAACAAACATTATTAAGTGCCTGCTCTATGTCAGACAACTAGGGATAAAAATGTAAGCAAAAAGAAAGGCAATGCTCTCACTCAGGAGCTTACATTCTAATGGCAGACTACATATAAGGGACTAAAAAAAAAACAAAGAGTAAAGGTCCAAGGGCCATGGAGGTGAAAAAGCAGAAAATAAAGGATGGATGATCTGAGAACTTTCAAAAGATGAAGATTCCAGGTGGAACTGATTAATGAAGGAAGGGTACTAACATAGGTATTATAGATATCATTTTCCAAGTGAAAAGTGAATGTAAGAGTGACTTGTCCAAAGTCACGTAGCTAGTAAACATCGGTGTCAGGATTGAATTTCATGTCATCTTGACCACAAGTTGAACTTTCTTCCTTTTCTGTCATCTCAGATTCTTATGCTATTCTTGACTGCATGTGATGACTTTTACTTCTTTTATGTGTTTTTTTTTACACTTTTATGTGGTTCCTGCTCTGCTCTGTGCCTCTAACTCTTACTTTAAAATCTTTGTATCACCTGTAAAAAAATCTATCTCTGAGGTCCTATCCTGATGTGAAGAGGACCTTGTGTTCTCGAAGGTCATGTTAAGTGGAATACATTCTCTAACAGGTCCTGACACCAAGGACTGCTTTTTGATGAATAAATAGTTTAGCAAAATACTTTACCAGTCTTGGTGACTCTGGACAAGTGTTTTAACGTCACTGGGCCTCTATTCACTCAAATATAAAATGAGATGTCTTTTCCAAAGTTTTAAAGCTAGTTATTGATAATATGCAGTTTAGGATACCAATGGGATGACAGATGTGTGTGAGTCTTGCATATTTGAATAATTGAAATAGATATTTTGCCTTTATAACAGCTATTACAGAACATTCAATTTCACACAGGTACAATATTTCAAATAAGAATAAAAATTAGCCTTTTCTGTTTTATAAACAAGAGAACTCTTTATTTAGCAATAAGTAAAACATAATAAGATTTCCAGATTCAAACACTTGTTTCAACAATCATAAGACTAATATGCTTTCTCATTAAGATGGAATAAGACCAAAGGTGCCATATTATCTATGGCAAGTGGGTAATGTATCCTGTCATATTTAGAATGCTTAAGTATTTAAAATAAGATGATAATTAGTTTTGCAGAAACAGATAAATAAACATGGTTTTGTTTTCTTCAGTTTCTCTTGCAAGGAAGGCACTTTGACTTCTATCACTGTCGCTAAACACAGGCTGCTTAGAAATCACCACTTTCTCATTGGAAGTAGAAAAGCACTGTTGATTATCTGGGGTATGTTTTGGGGAATGGGGGGAGAAAATAGATGGCTTATTCAACCATTCTTGAGAATAATTTGAAATTATGCCAAAAAATCCTATAAAACTAAACATGCCCTTTAGTCCAGCAAAATTACTACTATATCTGTATCCCAAAAAGATTAAAAAAAAAGAAAATATATACTATAAGTATTCTGTATAAATATATGCTGTATATATGCACACATATAGATACATACATAAAATATGCATATAAAACATATATTTATATACATATACAAAATATATATTTATATACATATACGAAAATATTTATAGCAGTTCTTTTTTTGTTTGCAAAGAATTGGAAATTGTAGGGATGCACACCAACTGGGAAATGACTACACAAGTTGTGGTATATGATTGTGAATAGAATACTGTTGTGCCATAAAAATGAGGAGATGATGATGACTTTTACTTCTTTTATGTGTTTTTTTACACTTTTATGTGGTTCCTGGAAAAATTAAAAAAAACCTGGAAAGACTTATATGCCATAAAAATGAGGAAAGAGATGTTCAGAAAAAATTAAAAAACCTGGAAAGACTCATATGAAGTGACATAAAGGGAAGTGAGCCGAACCAGGAGATCATCATACTAAGTAACAGTGAAAATGTAAGCTGATCAGCTGTGGATGACTTAACTGTTATTACCAATGCAAGGATCCTACACAACTCCAAGGGACTGAAGACAAAAAAGGCCATCCATTGCCATAGAAGGAACCTATGGAGTCTAAGTGTAGATTTACACATATCATTCTTTACTTTATTTCCTTTGTTTTTCTTTCTTCATACATATTTCCTTCATTTTCCCTAGCATAAATTACATGTGCCATTTTTCACAATATTATAATCATGGAAATATGTATTTCATGTACAACTTATTATATTAGCTGCCTTCTCAGGGATGAGGGAGGGGTAGGAGGAAGACAAGACAACATGTATCACGAAATGTCAGAAAACAATTATTAAAATTGGATCTAAATATAAAAATATTGAATGTTAATTAATTAAGAAAAAAGTTCCACATTAAAAAGAGAAAGTAGGAAGGGAAAAGGATGAAAGGAGAAAGGGAAGGAAGGAGAGAAGAAGCACAGAATGGAAAAATGAAAGGAAGAAGGAATGAACAGTGGAAGGAAGGGAGGGAAGAAGAAAACTCCCTCTTTAAGCTCTACTGCAACTCATGCCTATAATCCACACCTCTGTCTGTTAACTCCTTTTCCCATCCCCTGTCAAATGGGTTAGGTATATCTTACATGTCTCACCTAGATTCCCATGCCTATTTGGCTAAAAAAAGAAATAATGGCTCCCAATGATTTGGAAAACATTTTCCAAATCTTTATCTTTTCAAGAATGAATAATACGAGCAGGACTTAAGTACTTTATAGTGATTAGACACATGGGCATACATAAAAATACAAAAGCATACAGCCAGAAATTTAAAAACTTAAGTCCCATGGCCCAATAAGGAGGAATGATGATTTTTTTTGTCTTTAATTCTGTAAAGTGTTTTGTAATATATGTAATACCTGTGTGTATCACCTTAGGTAGACTTCAAAATATTTTATATATATTTTGTAATTATTTTGAAGGAATTTCATTTTTATTTCTTCTAGGTTGTGTTGGTTAAGTAGAGAAATGTTGATGGATTTGGTGAGATCATAACTTATAACTTTCCTGAAGTGATTATTTTATTAACTGCAGTTGAATTTCTAGGATTCTTTAAGTAAAGCATCATTTCATCATGAAATGATTATTCTTGAGCTTTTCCCTTACCTATTCTTATTTTCTCACTTCAATTGTTTCTTGTCTTTTTGCTACAGAAAGCATTTCTAGAATTATAACAAATAATAATGATGACTAAGGACTTCCTTGTTTTACCCCTAAACTTGTCATAAATGCTCCTAGCATTTCTCCATTAAATAATAATGTCAGCTCTTGATTGTAGATATTTTTTACTCTTTTAAGTAAAGATCCATTTTTTCTATAATTCCAATTTTCTTTCTCTTTTTCCATGAGCTTTGCCATTTTTCAATTTTTTTATCTGTAGATATAACCATGGTTTTATTTCTTTGTCATTAATATTGTTGATTATTCCTAATTTCTTAATTTAAACTAAATCTTTGTCTTAATTATAAAAATAATCATAATATATATTTTTATGTTTTGGAGCCTCTTTTCTAATGTTTTATTCAGTATATTCACCTCAACATTTTTAATGGATATTAATTTTTAGTTTTCTTTCTCTGTGCATTCCTTTTAAAATTTATGAAGATATTATTTCATAGAAAGAATACATCAGAATTATTTCAGTTATTGTTTTTAAAACAATGTATGTCACATCAAATAAGATAACACTGTGTACTTATGAAATACTTAGCACAATGCATATTTATATGGCTGACATCATATGAATATTATTTTTCATATTGAAATTAATTGTTCTTTAAATAGTTGATACAATTAATTTACAAGTTCATCTGGTAATGATATTTTTCCCCTTTTGGAGGCTTTTTATGGCTTATTCAATTACATTTTTTTCTGTTTGGATTATTAAAATACAATATTTCTTGTCCAATTAATCTTAGTATTTTATGTTGTTTGAAATACACAATTCATTTAAATTATCTATTTCAATGATATATTTCTTATAAGTTCTTTCATTTTATCTTTAATTGCTGTGTCTCCCTTTAAATTTTGTATATTGATTAATTGGTTTTCTTCTCACTTTTTTCACAGATAAGGTGGATGTGATTTTATATTCTTTTTCTTGTTGGTTCAGTAGATTGCAACTAATTAATAGCCAAGGATTATATCTTCCATTGTGGTGTATCATCTACTCTCCATTTGAATTCATATTTATCCTCACAAGGAGTATAGTTTCCAAGCATTAGATAACACAACTCAGAGATAAAAGGACATTGATTTTGTGACTGAAAATCTCAACAAGAACAAGAACAAGGAAGAAACCCCAAGTAAGAAACTGTAAAATGTAAAAAGTCAAGGCATTTTCCATTTCATATTTTTATGAAGATTTATTTGCTACTTGAAACCTCTAAATATTATCTTTGTGCATTTTCTACAAAATTATTATTTTTAAAAGTTTATTCATGGAGCAGCTAGGTGGTTACCACTTACCAACCTAACCCATTATTAATTATTCTAGAGTTTATGTCCATATTTACACCAGTTATATGTCTTTTCAGGGTTATTTATAGTGTCTATTTTCTTTCTAGTGCCCTCTTGTGACCAATGTAATATGACTTTTTTTTTAACCAATATACTTTGGATTGGTGTTCTGAGACTGACACAGACATTACTTGTTCGTTGTAGCTATTGTCTTCTGATAGTGTTTAGAATGCTTTTGCTTTAAGTACCAGAAAATGTTTGCTTGAAGATGACACAACAGTCATTGGGAAAGAAGACTACCTACATAAATCAATGAATATCCAGAGAAATTAAAGCTTACCATTAGGAAATGGTGTTTTTATTTTGACCTGTCCAAAAAATGTTTCCAGGAATGATAAATCAAGCAATACCTGCAGCAAAAGTGATTTTATGTGTGAGGGCAAAGGCATTAAAGCATAAAACAGTGGGAATGTTCAATGACCATTCAACACAGGAACCTGATGACCAATGGATGATTTTTCTGGAGGAGAGGGACAAACCTGTGATTTTTATCTACATATCTCAACAGTTCAAGAAACAACAGTCTGGCTTCTACTTTTCTATTCTCATCCATATATTTATTCTCTTTACTTCCTCTATACTCTAGCTAGTCATTTGTGTTTGCTGTTATTTTTCAATAGTTTCAGCAGTGTCTGACTCTTCATATCCCATTTGGGGTTTTATTAAGAAAGACACTAGAGTAGTTTGCCATTTCCTTGTCAGTTTATTTTACAGAAGAAGAAACTGAGGCAAATAGGATTAAGTGACATGCCCAAAGTCGCTCAGTTGGTAAGCATCTGCGGCCAGATTTGTACTTAGGAAGATAAGTTTTCCAAACTCCAGGCCTAGCACTCTATCCACTTTAAATGTCAGAATTCCCTATTAATATCAATACACGTAAGTAACACATTTCATTTGGGTGTGAATTAAGGTCATTTATTTTTATTCTTTTAAAAAGAAAATATATCTGAATGAAATATATAAAATAGTGCTTTATTGGCTAAATAAACTAAACAGAAACTCAACATTTTATTCAATGCAATTTTATTAATTACAATGAAATTTAATTTAATTCTACAACCTATGACAAAGAATCCTTATAAACTCTTCTTCTTTTCCAAAAACACAGAACAGTGTTTTCAGCCTTTCTTTTCTTAGTTAAAAAGGAATCATTTCAACAGTACCCTGCACCTCAGTCCAAATTTTTATCATAAAAGACCAGTGATAGAATTTAAACATTAGTCATCACAGGATCATATTTTCAAAATTTGGAATTTTAACTTTTTCCTTCTTTAACCCTACCAACCAGAGACACAAGACCATTTACTATAAGCTAGAAAATGGAAGACAAAGTATAGTTGGGGTGGGGGAGGGAGGTGGAGAAATAAAAAAACCAAAAGAGTATACTTTATTTTTTTGTGATTTTTCAGTAGTCATCAGGAGGGAGGGAGACTTTCTGGTGCTAGAAAGCAGAGATCAGACAGTTCACCTGACCCCCATAGTAACAGAAGGAATAGTGGAGCAAAAGAAATTGTATTGTGCAGAGAGCTTTGAAGAAGGTCATAGAAGGGTTCCATATTGCAGGGTAAACAAGTCACTAGATGTGTTTCTGTCTTCCTATAACAGAATCTACTAAGAGGAAGTAAGAAAACAAATGGTAAACAGAGGGAAAAAGCAGGGGGAGTAGCCACTGTGTCTACTGGAAAGAAGGCTCCAGAGAATAAGATATCTTGCCCTGTCTCTGATGGTCTCCTACTTCCAATGAAAGTAGGTTTATTATTATTATTATTATTATTATTATTATTATTATTATTATTATTATTATTNAGGTTTATTATTATTATTATTATTATTATTATTATTATTATTATTATTATTATTATTGTTATTGTTGTTGTTGCTGTTGTTGTTATATTAAGCCACAGCTTAATTTATATTAAACCATGGTTAAGTATATCAGGCACATCTGGTGAATTCCAGCACATATCTATGTATATATATTTCTCTTCTGTAACATGATTATTTGTGTGTTTCTCATCTCCCTAATAAGAGATCTTGAAGCTCCTAAGGGGTAGTGAATATATTTTGTTCTTCTTAATACCCCAGAAGTTAGCAGAGTTCTAGGCACAGAGGAAATGCTTAACAAATGTTCATAACTGAGGGACCCTATTTATAATGGTTATCCCAGGAATAATGTTATCTGGGATGATATTTTTTAAAAACTCCTTTAAAAAGTTAATTCTATTTTACTTAGCAATAAATATTCTAAAAGTACCAGGTAATATAACTGTTTTCAATTCTTAAAGCTGAATCAGTAATGGGTATCCTCACTCTTGGTTGATGAAAGAAAATAATCAACTAAGGAAGTTGAGTGACTTGTCCAAAATCATATAGGCATTTTAAACTGGAGTCAGAAAAGCAACTTCCCTGAGCACAACCCAGTGAGCCATATATTTCAATGCTTACTCAAATAATTTAAGCTACTGAAGTAATCAAAAGAGATGGGCAGCTGGCCATATAACCAATCAAAGTCAATGTGCTCTGCCCAATATGTAGAAGTCAATGTAGGACACACTGAAAAGAAAATGATTAGTGCAAGGAGCTTAAAATAAAACAGTATTCCTACATTTTAATGTAAAAATATTCCATCACCTCTGCATCATGACCTAGTATTTGTGATGTAAATAATTTACAATAATATAAGTGAGATATCACCAGGTTTGTGTGGGCCAGAGATAAATATAGTTTTGGGGAAATAAAGAGGTAACATTGAGAATGAGGTGCTGAAAAGAGGGGGATACTTTCTATCCTCTATCCCTACTCCACCCAATCTCCAAATTATTTGTTAACACTATCAATACAAGAATATAGTAAGCCAATTTTGAAAACTTCTTGAATAATAAGCTATATTAAAATCTTTGAACAACATGGAATATTAAATGTCAACTATTCTAGCCCCTAGCCAGGGCTATAATATCCCTGGCAAGGAATCATCAAGTTTCTACTTAAAAATCAAGGAACTTGGGGGCAGCTGGGTAGCTCAGTGGAGTGAGAGTCAGGCCTAGAGACAGGAGGTCCTAGGTTCAAACCCGGCCTCAGCCACTTCCCAGCTAGGTGACCCTGGGCAAGTCACTTGACCCCCATTGCTCACCCTTACCAATCTTCCACCTATGAGACAATACACCGAAGTACAAGGGTTTAAAAAAAAATCAAGGAACTCTCTACTCCCTAAAGCACACCATCACATAATTAAATGGTTCAAAAAATGAAATAAGTTTTACGTGATTAAAAACAGGTAGAAATAAAGATGCAACGTATCATTTAGAAGCTTCATAGGTACTGTTTTCAGCTAATACTTTTATTATAATTGATGCAAACAATGCAAATAATCTTGATTGGAGCCATCATTGTAATGAACAAAAATGCCATGTAGACTTAGACCTGATATTTAACATATAAGGATTTCGTACAAGTACATTGTACTTAAAAATTTGTAAAGAATTATCTAATGCATTTCTAATCTAATTTTCCTGAGAATAATGTGAAGTAACTATGGAGGCAATTATTTTGTCCATTTTTCAAATTACAAAGTTCATGCCCAAGGTAACAGGTTTAGTTAATAAAGGATCTCATATTTGAAACTTATTCCTAATGCAGTATTTATTCCACCTCACCAAGGTTCCTCCCTTATTAATACAGCTAAGCCATTATGTTCTGAGTAGATGTTTATTTCCCCTTAACCATGATCTCTAAATAAAAGCAAATCAAACCATAACAACATAATGTAGAATGAGCAAAACATTAAGAATCAGAGAACATGGATTTGAATTCTGCCTCTACACTTTAAAGCTTTTGTAATCTTGAAGTATCTCTTTTACCTGGGTCTTAGTTTCCTCATCTATAAAATGTGGGGGATAAAATAGACAATGCACAAAATCTCCAACAACTCTAAAGTTTATAAGTATGACTTTATGGGGGTAGGTTCAACATTGTAGAGAAGCTACCCAGACCCATCTGATTTCTACCAAATTGTCTTCCAAAAAAACTATGATATAATGCCTCAAAGTAAATTCTAGTGTAGAATAACCTACAAAAAGAGGAACGACATACTTTTTCATCCCAAAACAACTTAGAAGGCTACCTTAAAAATCTTTTTCATGAGTATGGGAGTAGGGGGCAAAGCAACACATCTAGGCAGGCCACCATCTAGACTAGAGACCTTGGGGACAGCTGTATCAGTAGCAAAAAATCTGTGAGCTCTCAACCACAAATGACAAGTGTAGTTGGGCTCAGAAAGAGTCTAAAGAGGTCCATTTGCTGGTTCTGGATTCAAGATTCTTGTCAGATTGTCCATAGTCAGAATCAGTCCTGGATCATAGTCAGAATCAGTCCTGGATCATAGTTTCAGGGTGAGGAAGATCACTGGCACACCAGCACTTATAGGCACAGGGGAGGCAAAAAAGAGTTCTTGGTATTTCTGACAGACTAGAGCACAGCCAAGAAATGATCAAATATCCCCTCTTTTAGATCATGCCACCTTGGAAGAATTAAAAGCTTATAGACCCCTACAGATAGCTCAGAAAGCAGGTACACAAAGAATCTGAAACTTGGAACTCCCTTCACCAGTTTTAGAGCCCAATTTTAAAAGTTTTTCTTTTTTTTAAGTTAAAAGAAAAAGAATAATGCTGGAAGGTGAGAAAACAACAACAACAACAAAAGAAACCCAACATAAAAGTTGTTTTGGTGACAAAGAAGGAGAAAACACAAACTGAAAAGAAGACAACAAAGTCGATACTTGTGCATGCAAAGTCTCCAAGACAAATAGGAATTGGTCTCAAACCCAAAAAAGAATTAATGGAGGAACTCAAAAAGGATTTTAAAAGTCAGAAAAGAGAGTTGGAAGAAAAACTGGGAAAAGAAATCAGAATGACATAGAAAAATGATGATGGGGAAAAAATCAACAGCTTGTAAAGAAGGCACAAAAATAATGAAGAAAATAATACCTGAAAAATAGAATAGGCTCGTGTTAGCAAAGACATGGAATGCATGCCCTGGCATGCTGGAAGGGGCAACTCTGTTCCCCCTCTCCACTGTTCCTGAGGACATTTTTTTTATTCCTTGCCCTTCTGTCTAGCACACCAATGAGAGCACTTCCTCCCTCTGCTCTTTGGGGTGATTCAGGAGGCTCACAGGCTCCATGAAGGTCCAGTTTAGGCATATGATCTCTAAAAGGTTCAACAATTCTGGAATAGGCCAGTTGGTAAAAGAAACACAAAAATCCACTGAAGATAAGAACTCTTTTAGAAGCAGAATTAGGCAATGAAAAAAGAGGTACAAAAATTAACTGTGTAAAAAACTTTTTAAAAAGAAAAATTTGCCAAATGGAAAAGTAGCTACAAAAGTTCCCTGAAGAACTCTCAGGACAAGGAGAAAGTATTGCAAGCAGCCAAAATGAAACAATTCAAATATCATGAAGCCATGGTTAGAATAACATGTAATTTAGCAGCTTCTACATCAAAGGATTTGAGGACCAGGGATATGGTATTCCACAGAGCAAAAGAGTTAGAACTTCAAACAAGAATCACTTTCACAGCAAATATGAATATGATCCTTCAGGAGATCAAAAAAATGAGTATTTACTGAAATAAAGGACTTTCAAACATTCCTGTTGAAAAGATTAGGACTGTTTAGAAAATTTGGTTCTCAAATACAAGACTCAAGAAAAGCATAAAAAGATAAACAGAAAAAAAGAAATCAGAAGACATTAAAAAATGTTAATTTTTTTAAATCCCTACATGGGAAGATGATTCTTGTGACTCCTAAGATCTTTATCATTATTAAGGTAGTTAGAAGTGGAATACAGAGTCAGAGGGCAGGGATATGAGTTGAATATTATGGATGATATCTAAAAAAATAAAATTAAGAAATGATAAAGAGGAGTATATTAGGTAAGGGGGACAGGAGACATAGAATGGGATAAATCATGTAACATAAAAGATATGAAAGAATTTTTACAATGGAGAGGAAGATGAGGAAGGTAAGGAAAAGAGCAACATGAGATTTACTCTCAATGGAATTGACTCAGGGTGGGAATAACATACACAATTATTTGGGTAAAGAAATCTATCTTAAACTATAGCAAAAAATGAAGAGAAGGGGATAAGAGAATGGGGGCATCTGATAGAAAAGAGAGCAAATTGGGGCATGTAGTGGTCAGAAACTAAACCCTTTGGAGGGAGGACACAAGGAAAGGAATAAGAAAAGGATAAATGGGGGTGACAGAATGGGAAGAATATATGATAATCCTAATAGTGAAAAATTACAATAAAGGCCTCATTTCTCAAATACATAGATAAATCAGTCAATATATATAAGAATACAAATGATTCCCTAATTGATAAATCAACAAACAATATTAACAAACAATTCTAAAACAAAGTAAATAAAGCTATTTATTCATGGGTAAAATGTTCTAAATCACTATTAATTAGAAAAATGCAAATCAAAAAACTCTGATGTGCCACTGCACACTCATCAGGTTCACTATTTCAACAGAAAAGGAAAATGACAAACTTGGATGAAATGTGGGAAAATTGAGACACTAATACATTTGTGAGGAAGTTATGAACTACTTTAACAATTCCAGAGAACAATTTGGAACTTTGCCAAAGGACTATAAAACAGTACAAACCCTTTGACCTAGCAATTCCATTAGTAGATTTGTATCCCAAAGAAATAAAAAAGGGGGAAGGACCTATATGCACAAAAATATTTCAAGCTGATTTTTTTGTAGAGACAAAGAATTGAGAAATGAGAGGATACCCATCAGTTGGAAAATGGCTGAGTAACACATAGAATATAATTGTAATGGAATACCATGGTGCTGTAAGAAATGATGAGTAGGAGAAGCTCAGAAAAACCTGGAAAGACATGGTCTCAAGCAGATGGAAGTAAGCAGAACCAGGAGAACACTAGGCATAGTGACAACAATACTGTACAAAGAACAACTTTGAATAACTTTGTTATTTTCAGCAATATAATTATCCAAAACAATTGCAAAAAACCCATAATAAAAAACGCCATCTGCTTCCAGAGAAAGAACTGAAGGAGTCTGAATCTAAACCAAATCCAACTTTTTTTTACATTTTTCTTAATTTTTTTGTTTGTGTTTCCTTCCATAAAAAGGATTAATATGGGAAAATGTTTTACATGATTGCACAAGTAAAGTCTGTATCAAATTGCTTAACTTCTCAGCAGAGAAGTGGGAAGGGAGGGAAGGAGAAAATTTGAGACTCAAAATTCTTTTTAAAATGTTAGCAACTATTTTACCTATAAATGGAGAAAAACAAAATTTAAAAAAAACCTATGAACATTTTATAACTAAGAAAAAGGACAACCAAGATTGAGTACTCTCTAGTGATTCGTGATTAACAATATACAATTTGTATTAGTTCAGTGTTTAGGGAAAATGCTTCATTTGTTTATTGACCGTGAAACAAGTAAGGGATTATCCAATAAAAATGATCAGTTTACATAAGAACTCAGTTCAAAAAAAGGCCCCTGATGTTAGTCTGGCTAATGAGAGATGATCACTCTTTTCCCCTCACTTTTTCTTAATATTAAAGTTAACATTTTCATTCTTATACTTATTAGTTCTTTTTAAACACTCACCTCTGGATTAAGGATCATAAATATAGGAAGGCTGAGATAGAGAATTCAGGAGACACCATCAAACAAGCAGATAGCTCCATAATCTGTGAAAATTACAAAGTATACCCAAATTGTTCAACAATTAAAGATATTCTGAAAAGCATAGATGTTAAAAAAAAACAAATGTGCTTTATAAACAATATAGATCGGTTCAATGATGGCCTTACCTCATATGTAAAATAGCTATATCACAACTGAAGCTACCAAGAGAACTGACTACAATGAACCATCACATCTGAGTTAATGTGTTTTGCTTCACTAACTTAAAGCACTTAGAAACAGCCTTTATGGAGGGGGAGAAATAGCACAAAAATTCCTTTAGGTTAGTAGAAAGATATTTTCATAGGGACATTAAGAGCATCCAGACACTTGATTTGGTGAAATTAGTTGAAGTTATTTAAAGGTCATGAACATCTTTCTTATAGCCTGGGCACTGGATGAGATTCATTTCTGGTCCAGAAGCAACACAGAAGTTGTAAAGTCCAAAGCGGCACAATTCATCAATAGAGAGGATCTATAAAGAGAACCAAACCCAGAATGACCCAGGAAGAGATGACAGTTATTTTGCCGAATGTCTACGTATATGATTTTTCAGGATGGGCTGATTGTTTCAGAGACTGGTTCAGACTTTCAGTTCTAATACTAGGACCCCCATCAACACTGAATATCAACTATAAGGGTGAGGGTCAGTGGTGGTAGATTTTTAATAGAAGCCAAAATAACTGAGAAAGTTCACATATGTAAATGTGCACTGAGTGGCTGCCAACCTCCCTTCATGACGAGTCTGTAGGAAAAAAATCCAGCCAATATTCTGCTTTTAATGCTTTTTTTGTAAATAAATATGAAATAGTCATGGCTTTGAATTTATAGAAATTTGAATGGTTCTTCTGTCAATACTAGAGCCCTAGAAAAGACACATGCTCAAATAGGGACTAAGACAGTCTGCACAGCTGCCTAAAGCAATATCTCCAGGGGAGAAACAAGAAATGTTTGTTATGGGAATGCTTACTCCTATAAACATAAAAGCATGCCTTTAAAATTGTTACTATTGGACCAGGGCATTAAGCTAGCGAGACCTCAATCCTTTTTAATGCTTCTATAGCATCCTTGGTTGTTGCCATTTAACAACCAAAAAGGTAAAAAAATTCCCTATGCATTAACTTCCATTATTTTCTGCTTTGTTTAACAGCTGGAGGTACCACCTGCAAATCAAAAAGGGTATATATGTTGGTCAATTCGAAACTTATCCTTTTTCACATTTAATGAGAAATCCCTCCTAGAGGTTTATTAAATTCCATCAGCAGTTAGTCATACATTTTTTTCCACTTTTATAGTAAGGAAAGTGCTTTAAAGCCCTTTAAAAGGACAGTTTTCTATTAAGCCTGAGATCAGACCCTGACCAAATTCTATGCAAGCTGGCAAATCAAATCACTTTAGACTCAGCACTAAAACAGGTAGCCCAACAGAAAAGAACCACTTTTAAAACCAAAAGAGAAAGAAAGAAGAGAATGAGAGAGTGAAAAAGCAGAGAGGGAGACAGGGAGACAGAGAGGTGGGGAGTGGAGGGGAGAGGGAGGAAAAAGAAAAAAGGCAATTAAGCTAATGCAAGTTGGGTGTCACAAGGTTATAGATATTTCAAGAGCTGAGCAATTTACCGTCTGGAAAAGGAGAAGAGCTCTTGCATAAAATGTCCCCTAGTTCAGATTTATTATGCTTTTAGTTGTGTTATATGTGATACAATTAGCAGGAGGTGCCAATAAGGCATTCTCTCAAGGACGTGGTCATCCCGTGCCATCTGTTATTAATTGCATTGTCCTTTCCACATCCAGCTAGAGGGGAAAAAGTTCTCTGAGAAGCACCTGCACATTCTTCCTGCACAATGACTAGAATTTAAAAATATCCAAAGTAAGAAAAAGGAATAGCACACACATCCATGAAACTGCCCATCTCTAGTTGGAATGGAAAACAAAACACATAAAGGACCCTGATGCAACCTAGTTGTGAGTTATATTGATTCTTTTTCTTTTCTACTGTTACATTGATAGTTGTCCTGAAAAATATATTACAGAAATGAAAAAAGAACAATTAACGTCTTGCCCCTAGAAATATAGCTATACTGTATAGGTTTTGCTAAAGATATAGATGTTTTAATAGCTTTTCTTTTGCATATTCCCCATGCAACTCATAAAATCAGAAAGCAGAGATAATAAAGATTGACTTTTTTTGGCAATGTACGGGGAGCAGGGGAAGAAGTAGAATAAAGGGAGGGAAAAAAGAAGCTATGAAAAGACATGAGAGAGAAAAAGCATCTTAAAGATATTTCACTTTTGAAATCTATCATTCTTGCTAATACACAAATCTTTTCTTGCATTGACTCCTGCTTTCTTGGATACAATTCAATCTAAACCCCTCCCCATTAAAAGATGCTATCAAATTACCAACTGTAATTTAAATTTATTAACTTTTAAAGGCAAATTTGAAAAGCTTATATTTAACCCTGAATAAAATCCGGCCCTTTCTTTGGCTTACCTTTGACTTGTGCTTCTAAAACCTGTGACTATCACAAAAGGTTTCATTTTCTGTTTTGATTTGGGTGTACCACATTCCATTACTATCGGGACTGCCTTCAAAAAAATTGAGGGCATATTTTTAAATCCTTCTTGATACGTTAAAAATCATTTTTTTAAATTAAGAAAAATGTAATTCCTTCACTATAACTGGGAAGGATTTCAGGTAGCAGTGGAGAGAATACCATTCCTTCTCTTGTTTAGACCAAAGTTTCCCTTCATCATCAGAATCTTATTGGTATTATCAAACCTTTTTAAAACTTTTACATAGAATAAAATCTTTATTAAAAGTGTTTACCTGATAATGGTTGGGAAAAAAGCATTTCATATCAAACTAGCAAATACTAAATTAAGACTGGATTCTGTCTTGAAGACACTGATAGTTAAAGTCTTCAGTTAAATTGAGTTTACCTATTTAAAAATAGTCAAAAGTCATTTTAAATTCTGCTTATAATGTATGTTTTATTAAGAAAAGAGTATTCTAGCATCTGATGCCTTACAGAAAGATATTCTACTTATATTGAAATACTTCTGCCCATTTATTTAGTTATATCCTTTTTAGGCAAAATTCATTATTCTTACACTGTGTACGTATATCACATATATGTGGATATATGTATGCACCTTCCATAGTACATGTGAATTACCTTGTACTAGCCATAACTTAAATCAGATAAATTTATTTAACTTTTCATTTGAGAAACCATAGTAAGAGTCCTTTGGGGCTGGTTCTCATGTCAACATGATTAGAATTTTTCAGAATACTAAAGACTTGGCCATGCTAAATGATTAAGAGAAGCAGAATAAAATACTGAATGTTAAAACATTCAGTTTAAATTATTAATTGAAATAAAACTGTGTCAAAAGTCAAGAAGACAAAAAGTCAAAAATTTCAATCAAAAATCTATATATTTGATGCTATAGCTAAATTCCCTAACTATTGAAAGCTTCAGAATAGTCAAATGAATATTTTATGCTTTAAATCATATGTTTAATAAAATACTTTTCAAACCTTCAAAACTCTAGTGGCCTTTCATATTTAGGGGATGAATGAAAGAAATCTAATAAGGAATACGGTTGAGTTGAGACATGAGATAGAAAGAAATGATTGCTGAATTATGACATGGGCTATTTTTGGTTCCCTGGATTGATGGGACACTAGTGTATCTTCATTTCTTGAATAATTCTCCAGTGATGTAAATAGGGCCTAAGTAAGAAAATAATGCTGATCTAAATCTGAATAGAATTAATTTCCTCTTTAGTCTTGAATCTACAGAATTGGTTTAGGATTTTAATTTTTTTTTCCTATTTATCTATACTCTGAGTTGCCAGCAGAGTCCAACAAATAACTTTAGGGTGCCAGGAGTGAATTAATAAAGACTTAGTATTGCTCTATCCTAAGGGAAGATTCACATTAGAGCAATTATCAGATAAATTGTTCTTTTGTGAACATAGTCTTTACAAAGTCCCTAGTCACTAAGGTATGCAATTTCAAAGTACTCATTAAGCATTTCATGTGAAAAAAAAATCAAAAACCAAAAACCCTACAAGTTTTGGTTGAACATTTCAGCCAACTATATAACATTCCTCTAGAAAGGCTAATATAATCTTAGAATACATTAACAAAAGTAAAATATACACATTATGGAGAAAGTGTCACTGTACCCCATGAGAAATTGATTAGACCAAAACTCAACCATTGTGTTTAGCTCTCAGCACTGCGTTTTAAGAGAGCTGGACATTAACAAGCTAGAGAGTAGTCAAAAAATGATTCTAGGAGCTGTCAAATAAAAGAGGGTTGACATTCTATTTGGCCAGAGTGAACCAGGGGATAATATGCAAAGGTAGTTTCATACTCTATTTGAAAACTCACTAAAATTAGAGCTTACCTACTGTGGACTGAATTGCCTTAAAATGTAAGAAGCCATGAGAAATGTTCAGTCAGAGACAGGAAATAGTACCTAGTACAGATGTCATTAAAAAGATTCCAAAATCAAGAAGAGTGTAATGAATGAGTTCTAAGTTCCAATTTGGAATTTCTTTGATCTTTAATTCTCAGGGGACCATCACATATGTTCAATACATTTCATACATGTTTCTATAAGAGTGTGAGGTGATTTCTATTTTAGGCCTTGCTAATTTTAGATGTCAAGTGGCTCAAACCTCCTGTGACATATACAGATAAATAATAAAGGTTTTGAAATGGAGTGCAGCCATTCCTAGCTGGCAAAGGAAGTGCAAATACTGGTTAAGACACTAGGTATGTGATTTTGCCAAAATTCTTTCCTTCAGTTTGCCTCAGTTTCCTCCCTGTAAAATGGAGATAATAATAGCATCCATACTTTAGTGTTGTTGTGAGGATTAGACGAATCAATATTTTTAAAGTACTTAGCAAAGTGTCTGGCACAAAGTAAGTACTCCATAAATGCTTGTTCTCTTCTCATTCCCTTCTAGAAATTCCTTCATTAATTTATTAATCAATAGACATTTATTAAGTGTTTATTATCTATTAGGTATTGTGCTAAATGCTGGGAATGAAAAGAGAAGGCAAAAGAATAAAGAATCCCTACCCTCAAATAGCTCGCCTTCTAATTGGGGAGGCAAAGATGAAAATATCTAGGTCTATATTTAAGTAGAAGGAATGGAACCTTAAAATACATGGGAATTAGGAGAGGGCAGGAAAAGATTCTTGGAGGATATGGTATTTGATCAAATTGTAGGACCAAAATCCATTGTCTAACTGAAAAGAAAAAAAAAAAGCCACACCCTGGTTCTTTCAGTACTTTAAGGAATAAGTCAGTCAAGAGAAGAGTTCTGGCAGTCCAAAGAAAGAGAAGAAAGGGTATAGCCAAAAAATTTTGACAAAGAATATTTTCTTCCAAGGACATAATCACAAACATACCAAATTATTCCATTAATATTTGGAAGGCATAACCCCCCTTCAGTGCTTCTACAACCTGAGTATCTAGGGAGGAATAGGAAAGATACTAATTAGATTCATAATTTAATTGGGTTCCTATAGTGCACAGCCCCAGTTCTAAGGCTAAAACTCCCCTTGCACTTGAGTCCCAGATACCTTCGCTTCCCTGGCCTTCCATGCAGATTGAGGAAGGAGGGTCTGTTTTATTTTAGACAGTTTTGGGGGATTTCTCTCAGACATGTAAATAAGCCAAAACCATTAAGGCAGCAACAATGTAATATCTAGCATCAGCAGATAAATGACACAGTAGATAGAGCTCTAAGTCTGCAGTCAGGAAGTCCTGGATTCAAATCTGAGCTCAGATACATACCAGCTGTTTGACCTTTAACTGTAAAATGGGGATAATAAAATTACCTACCTCTCAGGGTTTTTATGAGGATCAAATGAGATGATATTTGTAAAGGGCTTATAATAGTACCTGACACAAAAGAGGTGCTTAATAAATGCTTATCCCTCCCAAATCCATCACATACCTGGGAAAAGGAAGATGTAAAAACTACAGGAGCAAGAAATGAGGCAAGACTCAATTTTAGGGGTCCTAAATTTTCCTCATCAAACTCTGAGCCCCACATGGAAACCCTATTTTTAGATTAATACAAAATAAGTCCTTCTTTTCCTCATACTGAAAGACTATTAGGAATGACATGTATTACCAACATTTTATACATCTGCTAACTGGATACCCAACTCTCAGATATATTCAAAGAATGTAGTGACTATCAAGTACAGAACATATCATTGCCTGTCCCCTGAAATTTTCCAAAATCATTCACATTTCTCCACTTCAGTCTCATGCCATTGGTAATAAATCAGTAGTATTCTTCATTCTAGACCCAAAGGATCCCCCTTTCCTTCCTACCAAAATCCCAAAATATATAATATTTCTTTGCCTCAGGAAATGAGAAAAAAGGACTTTTATATCCCAAATGCCAATGCAGGTTGATGTCATTCTTGTCCCCTCTAAGGGAGACGTTAAATTAAGATTTGAGAAGCTGCCACAGAGGACTCTGATCAAGGGTACAGCTACAGCATACATGGACTACTCCATTCTCAGAGGAAAAGAATATGATATCTTCATGTTGACAAACACCTATGGCAATAAGACTGAAAAGAACAATACTCCACTGTTCCCTCTCCCAATAGGAGGCTGCCTTGAGGAATTGTAAAATATCTTCCCCATTTGTGGGCAAGAAGTTGCCCTGAATCACTGTCATCCCTGTTAAATGAGAGCTGCAGATTTAATGGGATACAGCAATAAGCAAACCACCCTTCCTGGCAAGAAAAATGGCTTGAGAGCAAAACAAAGTAGTCTAATGCTATATAAACAATAATAGAGCATAGACAACAAAGTAGAGCTATCTTCTGTGACTTGTCTCTATGGAGGCAATAAATAATATATTCACTCAAGAAAAGTAGACAAAAATGTCACACATTGGCTAAATTCCAAGGGACTGGCATTAAGAAATAGTCATGGAACCTAGATCTTAGAAACAGTAAACCTGACCTCAATAGCCTTAATTTTTTATCCATCTATTCCAACAGGCTGTATACTCAGAAAGTTTGTGTACCTAAGTTGGGATTTGAACTGAGGTGCTCCAATTCCATAATTTATCATTTTATTGAATAATAGTTGAGCAGTATATGCCCTCTATACATATGTATTTATCCACATGTGTACATATATGTACATATAAATTATATATGTTGTTTATGAATTTGAAAATAAAATCTACATGTACCAATAAGGTCATTATTTTATTAGGAAATAAACAAGCATTCATTAAGAGCCTACTATGTTACTATGTTATAGGCTTTACTATATTAGAACATGATGATAATTGCCTTATAATGTTAACTCATTTGATTCTTCCAATAAATCTGGGAGATAATTGCCTTTACTATCCCCATTTCATAAGTGAGGAAACAGGAATACAGAGGTTAAGTGATTTGTCCATTTGCTAATAAGTGTCCGAGGCTGGATTTGTGCTCTGTTCTTCCTGACTCCAGGCTCAGGACTCTCTCTACAATGCCACCTGGATGATTCTGTAAGGGATAATGTGCTGGAAGTACATAAATATGTGTAAATTATGTATTTAAAGCTTTTATATTCTCAAGGAAGAGGTACAAAGTCCTTCTGAATTTAAAGAATTAGCAATATTTATAATTAATTAACCCATGTAACCATAATTATTTAATTTCCTAGTAGGTTATTTCTTATTTAGAGACATTAGTGAAAATTTAATCAGAAAACTTACTCCCTATCTGTGTATTGGCTTAATTTTTATGTGTGCCACTCTATCTACACATCAAATTTATTAGAAATAAAAATGTTTTAATTAGAAAAATATTTGAGGGAAAATGTTTTGAAATGTTATGAAAGGACTTTCATGATAATTGAAAATGTATGTATGTTGAGCACATATAGTTATATATCTATATATTTACAGTTATATCTATCACTATCTATATCTATAGGATATCAGCTTTATATTTAATTCATTTGTACATTTGTCTCATCAGGTAAAGCTCCTTAAGGCAGAAACTATATTATTTTTGTGATTGTTTCACTAGTACTTAGTATACTGCTCAGCACATAGTGCTTCATAAATGCTATTTTGATTGATTGATTAATTGATGAGCATCCATGTCTTAAGTTAACAGACATAATAATAATATGGAAGGAACCTTGAAAATGAGCAGTTCTAGATCCTTATTTTTACACATGAAAAAGATAAGATTCATAGAGTTTATTATTTTGCTGCAAGTCGTTTCAGAAGTTAAGTATCTGAGCATCTTTGTCTTCCAAAACCCTCAGCTCATTCCACTCTACTAGGATTTATATAGGAACTGCAATAGATTATATCCTACCACAGGGTTCAGACGGTAAATTTGTAGCATTCTGCTTTCATCACAACTCTGTGCTCTTTTAACAGGAGCATATTGTTATATGTGTTCCTACAAAAGATGACAGAATGTCATCAATTGCCTTATCCTGTCATCAAAAAGTTAATTGAACATCTATCTATATGTGTAATTATACTGGGTCCAGGGAAAATAAATCTTGACACATTTTTCCTGTTACCAGTATATGTAATATTAAAATAGATCAGGATGATGTGGACAAACACTAATCAGTACATGCAAGATGCTGCGTTAACATAAATAAAAAGCTACATGGCAAAATAAAGAAGTTTTTAAAAAGAAATAAATTATTTACCTGGTAGGCAATCATCAGTGTATATCATTTTGGTGATTTTAACCCCTGGACTATTCTTAACACTGATGTTTTCATTTAGATTGGTTTTTAAGATTTTAATGTGACCATTGAGGTCCTCCTACATTATGATGTAGTTTGTTAGTTTGTCCAATTATTTAGTGATGCTTTGTTAATGTTGATGGAATAGTCTTATATAGGGCAAAGCAGTCCAGTCCGGATTTTTATTATCTCTTAAATTTGTTTGAGGCTCTGGTGCAAAGGCACTCAAAGATTTTAGACAAATGGTGACATCTATTTTTTCATTTTTTTTTGTTTCTTTGGTTATTTGCTAGTTTGTGTTTGTTTTTAACTTTGAGAAGATGGATTTTTCAGCAAAGATATTTCAAGGAAATCTGATACCAAATATTTCCCACTCATAGAAACACATACAAGGTTCTTAAGAAAATTATAGTTGATTAAAATGTAATGGTAGTAAAGTACAAGTGTGGGGAAGGTAAGTGGTAAATGAGCATCTCCAAACTATTTGGAGTTCTTCTTAAGTGTAACTTTCTGCTGGGTGTCAAGGACCTTTGTTAGACCAATAGCAGATACTTGTATCTTCAAAAACCATGCCACTCAAAGCTGTTTCCTGCCACTAGAGACTGTCATTCTACCCACATATTGAGGTACTTCTTCTATTGTTCACCATTACTGCTATAGCAACTGTGAAAAAAGATCATGGAGGCACCAGGGATGTCACAATAAATCTAAATAGTTGTGGGTAAACACACTGGGTTGTAGGAGAGACTGGACCAGGATAGGGATAACAGAGTTCACTGGATTAACACAGGAATGGCAGTTGGTCTTAACTGTCACCCAGCTCACCCTATGCCGGGGTTTATGGAATCAACCGGCAAGGCAAAGGTTTAGCAGTTTTAATTATGTACAACTAAAAGGTAGGATAGGGATTTCTATACTTAAAATCTAAAGGGCAAAACCAGAGGGCAAGGGGAGGACTTCTCTACTCTAATCTTAGTGATCTAGCAGGCAGAGCCCAAAGGAGCAGTAATGGAGTCACTGGGATGCTGCATCAAACCTGGTTCCTGTCAGGCTTGACCAGCACAGCTATGGGCTGAGGGTGGCTTTGGGGCTCTCACAGTTATCCACAGATGTTCACTAGAATGCCAGAAGTCAAGGTGGTCCAAGGTATCCAAGTAGAATAAGTGTGCTTGAGATGCTGTCCACCAGATCCCAAACTTCTCCTCCACTTGGGTGCAGCTATGCAGGTTCTTGTCCCCTTGCTAGATATCACCACCACACAGGATCCCAGGGAAATCAGGATGCAGGCTGAGATCTCTCAGGGCTAGCCACAGTTTTTGCCAACCCCTAATGGAGTCTCTCTCAGGGCACAAGCACCTACTTCCTGCTCCTTCATTCCATCTTGGAATGCTCCAGCTCCAGTCTTCCTGCTAGGTCCCACCTTAACACTTAATTAATTACTAATCTTCCTCACAATACAACTATCATTGCCCCCATTTTTGGAAATTTGTTACTGACTCAGGCTTCTACTGGTACTATTATGTCTGGAATTTCTAAACTCACAAAGAAAAGGGTAACCAATTTAAATAAATTTTAAAGTAGAATATAAAGGAACAAATTACAATTCTTTGGCTAATACCAACTCACTTTAGGAAAAAGTCCCCAATCTCTCCTTCCTTATTAAAAAACTCAGCTCTGCCATTCTCAAACTTCTAGTTTGGTGGTATGCATGTCCTTAGGAAGAGTTGATGATAAGAGAAAAATAAAAAGTAAAAAAGTAAACAAAAAACAAAAAACAACTACATTATGGCTATCCATAATTTAGTATTGTTCCATTTGTTCAATAAATGGGATTTGAAGTTTGCTTCCTTCATTCATCATTTCTGTAAAGTTTTGTTAAGCAAATACTATACTTACTGCATTATACTAAGGAAGACAAATATGAATAATAGTCAATATTTCTTTTCTCATGGAGCTTTCAGTCATGTACAAAAATATCAATAGAATATAGATACGAGATGTGAAAGTGATTCTTTAAGGCAAATTATTAGAAAGCAAAAAACTCTGGGTGGTATTATCAAGTTGGAAATGCTTTGAGCATAGTCATGACAAATGAATATATAAATATTGTCAGAGAACCTCTGAAGAAAGTTCCAGTCATTTGCTGTTCAGTCATTTTCAGTTTTGTGCAGCATATATCAGAATAGGACGAGTTGCAGAAGGAAGGAAACAAATGCAGAAGTTTTTGTAATAGCCTAAACATGATGTCAACTATTCTTATAAAAACTAAACTAGCACACCAGAAATGAGAAAAGAAAAGGGGTGGGTACAAGTGGTATTTTGAAAGCAGAATCAAGAGAATTATTAATTATTAAATAATTAATTAAGGTGAATGATTAAATTGGAAAAGACAGGAGAAGAAGAAGTCATAATTCTGAGGTTTCCAAATTGGATGATGTGGAAAATATTGGTTCCATTGAGAAGTAGATGAAGTTATGAGATGCTATTGGAAGAGAAGACTATCCATGACAAGGACGATTCCATGGCTCACATTACTTTCTTTTCTTCTTCCGTTATACAGCAGGTAGAAGAAAAAAATACATTGTAAAATTCATAATTATTATAATGCTCATGTGCTATTCCTTCCAAAGACTGATCAAAACTTTCTTTTTTTTTAAATTTCATATCCAAAATAAAGCTTTTCACTACCTCTGGTTTTCAGTTATCCAAACTAAACATAATTGAGAGTTGTCTCTACCCATAAGCATCACAAGAGTCATTAAGACTGGCCACAGTCACAGGATATAAGCAATGCTAATTTGGGGAGTGTGCACATGAGCAAAAGCTAATGAGCTGCTTATATAGTTCACAAGTTGCATTAATGTTAGTCAGTAAAATGAGATAGAAACAAATCTTCAGGAATAAAGTGGGCCAACCTTGACTTAGGGAACTCTTGGCCATATAAATAGGACTTGTTTCTAAAGGGAATGACCCAGTTATACAGAAGGAATTAATTCCAGAAAGAAATGCAAATGAAAGAGGATAAGGAGAAGTTAGCAAATCAGCCCATAGAACATGTCACCCACTCTTTACAGTAAAAGCAATTATCCATTTCTCATCTTCATGAAGGATTCAACACTCAGAATTTTCCCCTTAAGCTTGGGATATCTAATTGTTTTACTTCAAAGTTGGTAAATTCTCTTAAGCACAAATAGAATAGTTAAGAGGGAAACAGAATAGATTTTCTTTCAGAAAGTTCAGTTCCTAAAGATGATATCTACAATATAAAGACATAAATCAACCATAAGCACATGCCTACAAAACAAAGGCTTAGAAGTTAATCCAGATCACTTGGAAATGAAACAAAAGGTTTAAAGGAAATTAGGATTCTGGAGGCTTTAATGCTAGAAAAAAAATACTAAAATACTTTCATCATCATCCCAAATAGTAAGAAAGAATATCTTTGTTATAACATGACTTACAAACATTTCCAAAAAATCTCAATAAAAGGAGAAGGGAATCAGGGAAATACAATAAACTCTGTTTTTTTTTTCCTTTTCATACTATTTTGTTGGGTTTTCTATTTTGAGGTATATTTTTATGGTCACATGTAATCATAACACTATGACCCTAAAGAGCAACATAAAATAATACAATAATAATAATAATAATAACTGCATTTAAAAATAGTATGTCATTTGATTTTCAAAACAATCCTGTGAGATAGTTGCTATCATTATCTCTATTTTACAGTTGAGGAAACTGAGAGTTAAGTGACTGTCGTCAAGGTCACACAGCTTGGATTTTAAGAAAATAAGTGGACATTATTGGCAAAAATGTATGGTAGTAATGTTTAATCTTTGAGCCAGTGATTGTCTGGCAAACCTCAGGGTCATTACCATATCTGCAAGGATGCCAATGACATTATGGATTCTACTCTTCCAACAAAATAATGTGTGGTTCATGGCTAAAGAACTATTTTTTTTCTCTAAATCAAAAAGTAAAATTTTATTTGGTTTTAAACTTAAACTTAACCATTTTAAAAACCACAAATTTCAAAAGTAAAAAGAAACTGTGTTTGCTTTTGGTTTGGATTTTTTATTGACAACAATTTCGTATTGACATATGAAAAGTCAAATGAACAATCACAGTAATTATCTGGTTATGATTGAAAGGAGGAAAAAAAGATATCCCAAATAGGCTTCTGCCTCCCTTTTGTGGGTATTCCAGGAGAATGCAATTCTTCATCTTTAAAAAGAGGGCATTGGAGTTGATGTTTACCAAGTCCCTCCCAGCTCTAACATTCTGTGATTTATGACTGTAATTTCCAGAAGAATGGCCTCAGTTTCCTACTTCATTAGAGGGCAGCCAAAACCTCAGGATAGCGATAAAATAGGATGATTCTTTATAAATAAGCTTGTTTATGATATACTCAAACAGCCTTTAAAAGACTTCGGGGTACTGAGGATAAATAAGCCTCAAGAGAACAAACTAAAACTGTGGCTAGAGAATTCTGTTGATTTTTTTTTACATTTACAATAGCATAAGAGAAATCTAAGGTTCCATAAAATAGTACATTTATAGATAATACTCTTTTTTAGCTAAATCTCTTAAACTTTTAGCAAGTAGAAGACCAAGCATTCACCTATTGGGTGCTTATTTATCACATGGACTTGTCTGTATACAGAAAGTACATAAAGCACTGGAAAGCAAGGCAGGTACAGGACAAAGGAAATAGCCACAGGATCATAAATTTATAGCTAGAAGGTACCTTACAGGTTACCAAGTCCAATCTTCTCATTTAACATAAGGAAACTGAAATCAGAAAATATAGGACACTTCCTCAAGGTAACCCAAGTAGGAAGTAGAATTTGTGCCAATGTCCTTGGAAGCCATTTTTTCTACTGGACAATACTAGATCCTAAATTTGGGTTGTTTTGTTAAGTGAACATCTCAAATCCAATTATTGTCTTAATTATGAACACACAATTTTCAAATCCCCAAGGAATACAGACAGTGGCATTTAGCTTTTCCTGTTCTGACATATCCTAAGGATATATTCAAAGCTCATGTTTACAAAAACTAAGATTACTGACAAAATATTTACTCCTTAATATATTTCTTCATCTTTCAAAATATCCTTACAGAAGTTTGGTCTTTTCCTATTTCCTTAGTCTTTTAAATACCACTGATCTATTAACTGTATTTTAAGTAATGTCTTTTTCATACCTGCTTAAATATGCCCTCCTTTCATTTTATTTTATCAATCAAAAAGCATGTATCAAACATATATTACGTTTTAGGTACTAGATTAGATGCTGGGAAAATAGTAAAAATGAAAAATAATACAGATATTTTAGAACTAGGGAGCAAAGTAAAAATAGAAAGAATTCACTAGAAGTGACAGCAAGGGGTTCAGGGGAACAATAATCCTCAGAAATATCATGGTGGGCAAAATAAAACATAGAATCTCATCTTTCCTCTTGACTCAGCTCACATGTCACCTTCTTCATGAAGCAGTAGAGAAAAAGAATTCATGTTGCATGTAGTCACAGTCAGTGTCATATAAGACATAGTGGTCACCACCTAAAAGAGTAGAGAGTTTAAAACACAATATTGCATAGCCAAAAGATGTAGGCTCTCAACCAATAATTACTTAACCAGTGAAACTATGGATAATATGATAGAGAAGGAAATGGAACTTTAATGAAACAAAAGACTTCCAAACATTTCTGACAAAAGAACAAAGCTAACCAGAAACTTTGATTTTTTTAATTTAATTTTTTTATTTTGAATATTTTCCCATAGTTACACGTTTCATGTTCTTTCCCTCTTCCCCAAATCACCCCAAGTCCCCTGTAGCCGATGTACAATTCCACTGGGTTTTACATGTATTATGGATTAAGACCTAATTCCATATTATTGATAGTTGGACTAGAGTTATCATTTATTGTCTACATCCCCAATAATATCCCCATCAGCCCATGTATTCAAGCAGTTGTTTTTCCTCTGTGTTTCTCCTCCCACAGTTCTTCCTCTGAATTTGGCTAGTTTTCTTTCTCATAAGTCCCTCAGCCTTCTGGATCCTTGCATTGCTGCTACTAGAGAAGTCTAACCAGAAACTTTGAAATAGAAACAGAGGAGTTAAGAAAAATATTTAATGATAAAGAAAATGGAATGGGACTAAGAAGGGAATAAGCAATGATGAAACGTTTACTTGCTAAGAGGGGGATGTGATACTAGTGTCTTTTCAGAATCTTGTTAAAATCAGGAATAATATAGAGAGTAAAATGACAGAGTGCACAGGAGAGATTTTCTCATGTTTGACTATATTAAAAATAGAAAGAAAAGGAAAGAGGAAAAAATAGGCAAGGGGAAAATGAGGAGTAAGAATGATGGAATTGATTTCATATAATCTGGGTAGCAAGCAAAAGATTATATAAACAAGTGAAAGGTATGAGTAATGGATGAAAATAGAATCTCATTTTCAGCTGTACAAAGAAGAGTATACACACAGAGAGTTTGATACAGAAATACATTTCATACAACACGTTGTAAGAGGATGAAATGGTAATAGGAAGTAAAAGTAAAAGTAAATTCAGGAAGGATTCATGAAGGATTAATGTTAACCAAAAATAACTTAAACCAGAGGATTAAAATTTTAAAGGAAAGGAAGAAAGGGCAAGAATTTACATTTGGTTACTAGGTGATATAAAGAGAAGGGAAGAGGAGAGCAGAAGGAGATTACTTTAAGGATACCCCTTGTTCACTATTACCAATATGAGCAGGGGATGGTTAAAAAAGAGGCAGAAGCAAAAGGAAGAAAAAAAAAGTATGAGACTAGGGAGAAAAATACATAATTATCAATTATAATTATTCATGCAAATGGGATAAACTGATCTATAAAGTGGGAAAAGAATAAGAGCTAAGGAAGAAAATGTTGCATAAAAACACATTTGTAATATTAGAATTCACATATGTCTATTCTATACACATACACATACATACATATATTTGCACATATATGTATATTTAAAATTAGGTGCTAGCATGGAATTTATTATGCTTGAAACAAAGTAAAAAAAGTGGGGCAGGGTTAGCAATCATATCAGACAAGGGAACTGTAAAATTAGATTAGATCCAAGAGATAAGGAACAAAACAATATTATGCTTAGCTGTTGCAGGGACAAACAACACAAACATTTAGTATATACATGCACATACAAAATGCTATTATATTATCTAAATATCATTATTACTTATATTAATATAATTTACATGAATATATAAATATATTATTGTATAATTATAAGTTATTGTTATATACTGTGTAATTAGAATTTTCTCCCCAGGGAATCTTTCTCCCAGCATCCCATTCATGTATCTACACTAATGTACCAACTTAGGAAAGATATAAGTTTTGTGTAGCTCCACCCTGTCCCTGTCACTCTTTTTTCCCAGCAATGCAGTTGTGGAGTTTGGGGGAGAGCCAGGCAGGAGAATTTTACTCATATGGCTTTCAGACTTTTACTTTTGTTTTTGTATTTCTTCTACTTCAAGTGATTACTAATACATATTATAAAATATAATACTTGGAATTATTGTATATTCATTTAAATTTTACATTATTGGTGACCAGAAGTCTGGAGTTTAGTACCCTTACTCCTCTCTTAGTTAAAGCCAGATTAGTTTTAAAAGCTTCTGCCACCCTCACTGCTCCACCTTCTCCTACTGCTACTGCTGTGGCTGCCACTTCCACTCCCTCCCATGTTTGACCAGACATTGCCTGGAGGTCATTGCTGAGCCTGCTACCACCCACCCTGCCACTTCTCTTGAGCACACTGGCTGGGGGGTCCTTGAGAGTCATTTTATGCATAGAGGGTCATTGGGAACCATTTTATGCATGGAGGGTAAAGTATAAATTCCTCCTTTCCATTATATTGTTAACACCTGAGTGCTTGCTGCTGACTTGGAAGCTCTGGTGTTTCTCTTGGGCAACGATTAGCCTCCTAAAGGCTTTTACCTGAGGGGATGCTTCCACTCTCCTTACTCTCTGCCCACATAGCTGCAGAGACCAATCAAGGGGAGCAGAAGTCCCCCACCCACATGGCAATGGAAATGGAAGCAAGTGGCTGCCTGGTGTTTTTACACCTGGGAAGGGGGTAAAACTCTTCCAAACTCTTAACTTTACCCAGTACCTACTAGGGTGGTACTACCTCTGAACAAGACGTAGAATTGCAAGCATAGCCTAGTTTCCCTGCCTATCTCAAACAGCTCCCATTCCAGGAGAGCATTACTGAGCTCCCACAGATCAAAGTCTTAGGGAGTCTTTTCTTATTACCATTCCTGGGAGTACTTGTATTGATTAGAAATTTATCCATTCCTCTCCAAGAAAAAACCATTGAAATATATCTTAAGTAATCTCCAGATTGGCAGAAGGGAGATTCTACCCAGTCTCTGCAACACATGCAATATGGAGTTCATCCACACTGTGCTCAGTGCAGAAATCTGCCCCTGCATGGGGAACCCTGGAAGTTTGAGGAAAGGAATCTAAATGGATGATGATACTTGGGAAGAGAAGGAACCTTAATGAGTCTGGAGGTGAATTTTAAGCCTTTTCATAGTCCATTGCCTTATTGATGTTAACTGTTTCAGTTTGTTTCCCTCCAAATAGTGAAGAAGTCTCTGTAATGCAGCTATCAGAACTGGATGTTAACTGTTTCAGTTTGTTTCCCTCCATATAGTGAAGAAGTCTCTGTAATGCAGCTATCAGAACTGGACAAAAGGACTCTTGGATTGATTGCTGCCATGTAAAACCTTCTATAGATAATGGGTGACTGTATCCTGTCATACTTATTATATTTGCTGATTGTTTGCTTTAAAATTCCATTTTGTTTTTTAAATTCACATATTAATCTAATCTATATTTATTCTGATACACTATGTCATTTTCAACTACTGTATTTTGGCCATTAGCTATATGTTTTGTTACATTGTCTTTATTTGTACCTGTCCACTATGACTGGACTAGAGAAAATACCTTTATAAAAGTCCATAAACAACTTGGACAAACCCTTTTTGGTGGCATAAGTCCTTATGGATGCTGGGTTTGTCACTAGATCCATTGAAGTCACACTCTGCCTTAATGGCATTTTGTTCCTTTTTAACTTTGTTAATTGTCACATAGATGATGATGGATGGACTCCATCAAACTGGTTACAACCTTATACAACCTTTGGAGAATTTAATGAGCTAAAATTTTCAATTGATTTTAAGGGGTCTTCAAAAGTGATGTTCAGATATCTAGCAGCACCACTACCTCTGTCTGATCCTTTGTCTACCTTTGACTTGTTTGTAACAAGAGATAAGGATCCATTTAGTAGTTGAAGTGAAGCACAATAGCACTATTGTATTCTCCACCTTCACATTTATAAAAATATAATAAATAAGACATTTGAAGTGACTTTCACTATTATATTCTTCGCATCCACATTGAAAAGGATGGGACATATGAATACATTCTTTTTACAGCTGTTATAGTCTCATACCAGAGGAGGAAGGTTTCCCAAGGGTCTTGGTTACCCAATGATGAGTTATAATCTCATCCAGGAGGTGAGAAGAATTTCCCAGGGGGCTTGGTAACCTCTGTATGGCTTCCAGAGGGAGAATTTCTCATGGAGCCTAGTAGCTCCTTTTTTTTAATATTTGTAACTCTTCAGTTTACTCTACCCTTCCATCAGAATGATCAAGATTCTGGGTGACATTTTAGACACAAAAGGTTTTCATCAGCAATACAGAGGGTTTTGTATTTTTTTCTGGTTTCTCCTGCCAAATTTTGGAATGATGCCAGTAATAGACTTTATTAGAAATATCTTTGCCAAGGTTGAAAGATTTGCTAGATCTGGAGAACTTGTGACAAGTAGCCATGAGCGTCATAAGTTTTTTAAAATGTGATACTGCAAGTGGCTATACACATGTGAATTCTAATGATAGTGGGTTTGTTTGCTATTGTCATTAAATGTACTCATGATTTGGGGGATTTGGGTACCTATGGAAACCTGTTAAATAATCTGGGACTTTGATTAATGATTGTGTCTGATTCCAGGAGAAGGGATCACAAAGGAACCACTGCACAGTGCCAAGGAGCACAAAGTTAGCCTGCACAGTGCCAAAGAGCACAAGGTCAAGGAGACCAACCAATCCCAGTGGGATTGATGAGATTCTGTGCCAAGCCAGGGGACTTGAACTTATTTTGGAATTTAAGGAAGCAGCTGTTTGATACCCTCAGACTCAGGATTCCCTCATGCCACATCCAGACTTCTACTGAGTACCTCAGTTTGGCTGCCATTTTTTGCTTCCCCTATCCCTGAGAGCAAAGGTAAAATCAGACCAGGGATTGATATTTCCCTTCTGCTTCAAAATCTAGTCTTTTTTCTCTCTCTTTCTTAGTATGGCAATTTTCTAATGTCTTGACTATTGATTGGGTAAGTGCATAATTTCTACTAGAGGCTTGTGGGACATAAATTACTTTAATTGGGCCCTGATTCAAGGACCTGTTATGGGCTTATTCTTCCTTACTTAGAATTTTTACACATGAGACTTTGATATTTTATGCTTCATCCAGAAGTTACTTTTTTCTTTTATTTGTGTTTTTATTTATGTTTTTGATTTTCTTTTGACAATTGATTCATATACTTCATAACTCAGCCATGTATCCCAGGGTGATTCATGTTTTGGTCAATACTCTCCTCAGGGGGGATTGTACTTTTGTCATAAAATTCTAGATTTATAAAATTTTTTTCTTGTTTGAGATTAATCTTAGGATAAGAAACTTGCAACCTCCCTGAATCAAGAAAGTGAATTGTTTGGAGAAGGTGCCATAAAGAAATCTGTAGAAACCACACACTGCACCAAAAGATCCAGAATGAACTTTGGGATGTAGTAAATTGAACTGTAGAGGGTTGAATGCATTTATTTTAAATGTAAACTCTTATGCCAAAGGGGATTGCCCCCAATTGGCTTTTTTGTCAATGCGCCTAGCAATCATTAGTGTTGTTCTCTTTCTCTTTTATTTCCCTCTTATCCCCAAATTATTGTAATTTCTCCCTTAGAAAGTGCAATGTTATATATACCTCTAGTTAAACATCTTTAGAGATGTAAGTTGGTTATGTGAACTGATTCATTGAGGAAACTAGGCATATAAATCTGGGAGATTTCTACATGTTCATTTCCCAATGGAATCACAGGAGGCATTGTGTAACTAGAATTTTCTCCCCAGAGACTCTCTCTCCCATCATCCCATTTATGTATGTATTCTAATGTACTTACATAGGGAAGAAATAAGTTTTGTGTAGTTCCACCCTATTTCTCTTTTTTCCCAGAAATGTAGTTGTGGAGTTTGAGAGAGAGCCAGGCAGGAGACTTTTATTCACATGACTTTACTCAAGCTTTTACTTTTGTTCTTGTATTTCTTCTACTTCAAGTGATTATTAATAAATCTTATAAAATATAATACTTGGAGTTGTTAGATATTAATTTAAATTTTATAATACCATCTAAAATAACAAGAATGTTAAATTAGCTATAGAGCAAAGTACAGTAAAATTATAATAAGGAATTCCCTATGTCTCCTTTTCAGATTTAAACTAAAAACACCCCCAAAGTTACAGAAGTACATAAATTTTAGGCAAATCTTTATTGCCTAGGAAGCAATACAATTCTATTCATAAAATATAACTGTACCAGGAATTTAAAATTACTCATGTTTTTATATAAAGAAGTGTGTTGGGGAATATGTATACTATAACATTTTAATCAACAAAATAGAGAAAGTCTAGATAATTTCCTTGGGCATAAACCAAAAAGCAAAAAAAATGTCTATTAATTTTTAAAGCAACTAAATATTAATCCTTAATGTCAAAATGTGATTAAAATAATTTTAAAAATTGAATAAATAAAAGTAATATAGAGTAATCTGAAATCCAATTAAATTGGCTTATAATAGTTTAAGTTCATTTCCAAAAGGAAAAAAGAAAGGAAGAAAGAAAGAAAGAAAAAGAAAACTAAATTATAGTGTGAAAGGGATCAGTGACTTTATAACAAATGATGAAAAGATAAAATAAATGATTATAAATTAAGTTGTTCAATTATATTCCCCCAAAATAACTTAAATTAAATAAATGAATATTTGAAAATATAGATTATAAAATATCTAAATAAGCAAAATAAGAAATACATGATTTACTTAACCCAATTTCAGAAAAGGAAATTGAACAAAACTTAAATAAATTTCCAAAGAAAAGAACTAAGTTCCAGACAGTTTTGTAAGTGGTTTTATTCAAATATTAAAGGACAATTAATTTTAATATTACAAAAGATGTTTTAAAAACATGAAAATAATAATCCCCTCTAAATTCTCTTATGATATAAACAGGGTCTTTATATCCAAACAAGGGAAACTTTAAGCAGAAAAAACCTAGACACCAATATCCATAAAAACAAGGCAAGATAAAAGTAAAATATTAGCAGAGATTTCAGCAGCATATCAAAACAATTATATATGATGACTAAGTTCATGTAAGAAAAATGAATTCAAAGTTATCCATTTTTAGGAAAATGTCAACATAGTTGATAATATTAATAGTAAGAATGACAGAGATCAAATAATTATATAAATATGCAAAGAGAAAACTTTTGATAATATAAAGACATTCCAATTAAATGCATTAGGAAGCATTAGAAAAAATGATGTTTTCTTAATTTAATTAGTGTCATCTATTTAAAGTCAAGAGCTACAGTTATTGGTAATGTAAATAATCAAGATCATTTTACAATAAAATTATAGGTAATGAAAAAATTTCCATGATCACAGCTAACTTTTGAGCTAATGCTTAAAATGCTACCTCTAGCAATACAAGGGGAAAAAATTGAAGCACAAGCTAATAGAAAACAAAATAATGACATTTCACAAAACATCTAATGATTTAGAGATTCTAGTGGGCAAACTAAAAATAAATTAAACAATAACTAGCAAAATTGAAGAATAAAAAAACCACCTCAGAAAAAATCAGCACTTCTGTATATTCTAAATAAAGAACAGGAAGATAAAGAGAAAAAGAGAATTTCTGCTTAAAATAACTGCAGAATGTTAAAAAAAAAAGACAGAAAATCTGTCTTCTAAGACTCACAAAATAGCTATATAAATTCAACTTCAGTAAATTCTTTTCACAAATAAAATCA
Organism: Gracilinanus agilis; assembly: GCF_016433145.1. Lineage (NCBI taxonomy): Eukaryota > Metazoa > Chordata > Mammalia > Didelphimorphia > Didelphidae > Gracilinanus > Gracilinanus agilis. Next base: position 241,807,422 of record NC_058130.1, read on the forward strand.
GAGCTAAATAATTAAGGCATATTAATTGCTCATGGGTATTGCTGAGAAAATATAATAAAAATTGGATGACCGCCTAAATTAATTTATTTTTATGTAACGTATTAGTCAAACTACCAAAGAATACTATTATGGTCCTAGAAATAAAGTGTTGAAATTCATCTACAGAACAAAAATGTTAAAAATAAAGAGAATATTAATTTAAAAATGTAAAGGAAAGGGGACTAATGTGATTTCAGATTATGCTACAAAGCAGTAATCATCAAAACTATTTAGTGCTAGTTTAAAATGAGAGATCAATCTTTTAATGACTCTTTTAAACACAGTATATGGAAGCCTTCTTTACAGGCTTCTGAACTTTCAGAATTTCTAGGTAACTTTCAACTTTCTATCAGGGACTTTGCTTAGTTCAGACTACGGAAACAAATTGCTCACCCAGATTAAAGTGATTACCTGAAATATCATCATGATGTTTGCTTCAATTTTGTACTCTCAGCATCTTCTCAACTATTCAGTAGCCTCTCCCTGTGACTGTAAGGGATAAAAGAATACTAAACTCCTCCCAAAGCCTTTCTTTAAAGAGGGCTTTGAACTTTCAGTCCTTCCCAGCAATATTTATCACTTTCCATCACCACCCCTTCTCAGTATGAATTCCATGAACACCATGCCCTCACAATGTACACTCCCTGATGGCCTACCACTCTTTTTGCATTTCCTCTTTTGTCTTGTCTTCCCCATTAGATTGTAAGCTCCTGGAAGGCAGGGACTTTCTTTTTCTGATTTGTATCTTCAGTTCTTAGCATAATGCCTGGCATATAGTTAGTAATTTAAAATGTTAATTGAATTGAATTGAGAAACAAGTACCCTCCTGTTGGGTAAACCAAATATTTCAAATGATATTATAAGAACTCACTATCTGACAAAAACTGTCAGAAAACTAGATATAGGTGAATTATTCACACCATTATACCAATATAGGTTTTAAATGGATACATAATAGATTTAAAGGGTGATAATTTTTAAATATCAAAACAATAAAGATAATACATTTCAGATATATAAATGGGGGAAAAGTTCATGATCCAATAAAGGATAGAAAGAATCATAACTGAATAGGTAGACAATTTTGATTATATATAAATTTTAAAGCTTTCCATAAACAAAAGTAATGAAATTATAGTTAAGAGAGAAACAATACTAAGGCATAATTTTTAAGTAAGTTTGAATGACAATGTTTCATTTCCAAAATACATGAAGAAATGTTTCAAGTATGTAAAAGTAAGAAACATCATACAATTGATAAATTGTCAAAGGATATAAATAGGAAAATTTCACAGGAAGATATTCAAGTTATCAATAGACATATAAAGAAGATTCTAAATGCAAATTAAAGTAATTTGGAGGTTTCATTTTACTCCAATTAGATTGTTAAAGTTGACAACAAAAGGGAAATGACGTTTTGGAAGGATTATAGGTAAAGATAATTTCAGTGTTCATTAGTACACAACTGAGAGTGATGTGAATTGGCCCATTCTAGAAAGCAATTTAAAACTACATCCCCAAAAGTTACTATACTGTGTATACCCTTTGATTCAGTGATACTGACATTAGGCCCAATACCCCCAAGAGATCAAAGAAAGAAGAAAAGGACATATATATTGTAAAATGCTTATAACTGGGTTTTTGGTAGTAAAAAATTATAACCTAAGCACACTCCTTTTAGATAAATCCCTAGACACCTAAGGATGTGACCATTAATTACGGAAGGCTAAAAAGATTATGCCATATTAATAAAAGGAATATGATTTTTCTAGAAGAATTTTTGAATGGGAAAACCTGAGAAAACTTATATGAACTATCTCGAACTAAAGGGAGAGAACCAAGGGGGAAATAACAAAATAACAACAACATTATAATGACAATTTATACTCAAGAGCTTTTATTATTATAATGTTGAATCATGTTTCCAAAGAAACTTGATGAATCTGACTTATAATCTTATCACAGAAAGATGATGATCTTGAGTGCAAGAAGAAATATAGTTGATTTTTTTGGACATAGTCAACATAAAAATTAATTTTGGTCTACTATGTATATTTATTTCAAAGACCTTTAAAAAAAATATGGGAAGAAGAGAAAATAAATTTTCATTCAATAAAAAATAAATTTTAAATGTTTAAAAATTAAAAAGGCAATGAGTTCTATTTTGGACATGCAAAATTTGAGATATCTATAAGACATCCATTCTAAAATGTCTAATATGCAGATGATTATAAATTACTGAAGCTCAAGAGAGAATATGCTTATGAACATATGTATTAGAGTGCCATTGGAATAGATATAATGATAAAACAAAGAAAAAGGAATGCAGAACATAGCTTTAAGGTTTAACTATAGTTAATGGGTGTAGTATGGAAAGTCATCCAGTAAAGAAAAAAGTAAAAACTAAACAAAATAAAGTAAAAGTAAAAAGCAAAGAAAGTAAAAATAAAGTAAAGAAAACTGAGGAAAATTTATAAGAAGCCACATGAAACAGAGAGGAAAACATTTCCAAGAAGTTCATAAACAATATCAAATGCTTCAGAGATGACAAGAAGGATGTTTATTGAGATAAAGTGATTAGATTTGACAATTAAGAGATCCTTAAGAACCTTTGAGAGAGCATTTTCAGATGAGTGAGGAGCCTGAAGGCAGATTATAAAAAAGAGAATAAAGAGCAAAATGAGAGGAATGAGTACCATACATAACTAGAGTAGGTAGCTGTTTTCTAGTAAGCTGGCTGAGAAAAGGAAGAGACATATATTGAATAAAACCTTGAAGTCATAATAGGCTTTATAGATATTTATCATTATTATTCTGATATGAAAGACAGGCAAATTTGTAAATAACAGAAAAGAAACTAATAGATATTTTGAAAATGAAAATAAATGAAAGAGAAATTATTATCGGCATAATTTGCAAGAAAAATCGAGATGGACTCGAGCAAGAACACATATTGAGAGAAAAAAATCATATAAAATGATACAACCATTTTAAATAAAAGGAAGATCCTAGTTTTAAAGTCTTTTTTGATGAAATTCTTAAAAAGAAGTCACCAAACTTTAATACTAATGTTGCAATAACACTACTATGAATACCAACATTAAGACTGATTCCAAATGCCTAATGATCACCTATGTCACATGGAATATTTCAAATGCAATGAAGTAGAGAAAACATTAGAATGTGGTTTTAAATACCTGGATATATATTTATATTATGGTAGTAACTTTAATTTTGGAAAATTCATTTAAATATAGCTAATTCAATATGACTACATATTTATTAAGCACCTGCTATGCATCAGGAGAAAGCTAAGTACTGAGAATGTAAAGATGCTTTGTTAAGATCTCTGTCTACAAGGAACTTACATTTTATTTGGTTAAAGGGGTCAATATGCATATTAAAATTTGTATGTAAGACCTATGCAAATAAATTTCAAGAGAGCATCTGGAGAGATTACAGGGATTTTAAAAAGGAAAATTTGTTAACAGTAGGATGAGAGTTTCAGAGGGCAAACCTAAAGAGTAGAATGAAATAGTTGGGATAATATTAACATTGAAGGATAAGAGGGAGAGAAGAGTAGCTACTAGTGGGATCCCTAACCAACCCATGCTTCATAATCAAAGGAAATCTCAATACCGTCATAGAGAAATAGATTGTAATGCCACTCCCTGGCATAACTGCCTGGGCTCAATAAAATGATTTCTAAGGTGCCATCAAGTTCTAAATCATATATAAATAAACTTGAGTTCACAGAGTACCTATTATGTGCCCAATCCCATGTTTATTAGTTACTACCAAGTAAAGGCTTGATGATCATATATTTGGACAATATGTAGAAAGGACTTCACTCAGTCATAGTTTAGGATATGAAGTACCTTCTGATTGTTAGTCTATGATTGTATGATTTTGTGTGGGTTAAAACCAAACCATAGTAGTTCATTTTTTCCCTTGCAGAATTCACTGTTAGTGCCTATCTTCTGAGATTACTTCCATTCTCACATGTATGTAATTTATATATAAACCAGCTGTTTGCATGGTGCCTTTACCATTTTAACATGAGCTATTGGAGGGTTAAGGGTGTCTTTGCCTTTCTTTGTATTTTCAACACTTAATAAATACTTGCTGACTGAATGACTCACTAGAGAGACCATGATTCAAGGTCCAAATTAGGTGATATTTCCTCTTGGAAGACCCCTATCATTTCTCCTTTGAACCTCCCACAATAGTATCTCTACCATTTCATTCCCCCCCCTTTTACTTTGGATTTCTCCTATTACTTATTTTACCATTGCATCCTAGTTTATATTTGTTTATTCTTATCTATCACCTTATAATCTTTTTTAAAACAGTCTTCATCTTAAATATTTTTATATTTCTTGCAACTAGCATAATGCCTTATGTACAAAGATACTTAAAAGATATTCACTGAAATGATTAAGAAATAATCTGTGAATCAACAATGTGGTAAGATCAAAAATGACAGACAAGCATTTACCAAGATCATGTACCAGCCACTATATCAGGCCCAGGAAATAAAAATCTAAGTGGAAAGTCCATCTCCTCAAAGAGTTTACATTTTAATGGGAGAGACAAGATATAAAAGGAAGCTGAAAAGAGGGAGAGAAAGGGGAGATGAGAAAGACAAGTGGCTCTGAGTCTGGTAAAAATAGGTCATGAGTGTCAGCTGAAAGAGGAATAAGACCCTGTACAATCCTTAAATGGAGGGTCTGGAAAGAGCTGTTGAATGAGATGGAGAGGCTGCCTTAAAGTATTCTCATTGTGTGAATTCCAGGATTGGAGTAGGCTCCAGCATGAAGAGGTTTCTGAGGACTGGTAGTGAAATTTCAGGATGCAACCTAGAGAGGAATGATCCAGAAAGAAAAGAGAAATTGAGAGATGAGGGTTGGGTGTGAAATTACTATTGATATTAGTATATTAAGAAAGCCTTGTCATGAGCTTTTCCCCTTTTTCTCATGCTTGCTTTGATGCTAAACTATATGAGCACACATGTAAAAAAATAAAGGATACTTTGAAAAGCATCATAAAATATCATCTCAGAATGATTCTTTTCTTTGTCATTAGTGTCTCCTATAACAGAAAAAAAAAAACATACGGCCCCATTTGGTAGAAATCAAAACTGACACATAGGCTAGAAAAGTTTTGGAAGAGTATCTTCTTGAAAAATACTGAAGTGTTTATTGAATCAACATGACAAATACACAAATAAATATGATACTAAGAAAAATTTGATGAATGCAAACATCAGGTAGAGACAAAGCTCTATGGGAAGATTACTACATGAAGCTCTTACTTTCAGTTTCAGGAAAAGAGTATAAAAAGAGACAAAATCAAGCAAAGGATTTATTCATGGAAGAAGTGATATTTAGACTAGTTTTGAAGGAACAGGATTTGAAAGAACTGAAAAAGAAATATGTCCTACTATATTCGATACTGAGATTCTATATGCCAACAAAAGAGAAATGACCATGAATGAGTATTTCTGATGGGTAAAATTGTGTAAAATGAGTATAAAATATAATTTTAGTAAAATACATACAAAATATATTAATTTAATAAATTTCCAGAATGTCATTTTTAAACCTCTTCAATTTTAAAGAATACACTACATTTTGTCAAAGATTAAAATAAACTAATCTATTACTAAATATAGTCTACTTTTGCCTTGATTCTTACCCAGGAAAGAGTGAGGTCAATTTGGTCAGTTAGTCCCCTTTCTAGTGCACATTTAATCCCAGATGAGAAGAAAAAAGTGTTTCTTCACTACATAGAAAATGTGTAGAAAATGACCAAAGAATAGCTGCATATGCACTAATTGGAGAACCGAGTCCATCATACATACCTCTAAGATAGCTTAGTAGCAAGTCCCCAATCACATATACATTACAAAAATGTGGGGGTGGGGGTAGGTGGGGTGGATTACTTTTGCATACTAGTATAGGCAAGACACTTAGAATACATGATTTAAGTACTTCACATGAAAAATGAAGTCAACATTATGAATACTGAACCTCGGAAGTCATCAGAAAGAAATCTAGTTTTCCCATCTTGGGAAAGTACTGAGCCCAAAAATAAGCATTCATTTGTCTACATTTAGTATCCATAGTTAATGCCCTGTTTTTAAGTAAAGAATTGATTAATTGGTTTGGTTTAACAATCCTGGTCAAGAGCTAGATCTGAATGTGGAAAAGAAATCTCCTATCTCCTTGCATTCCAACTTGTCATTTGGTTGTATTCTGTATTCTGACTTAGAAGATGATCTGAAAATGCAATGAAAATAGCTATAAACACAAGTGCCTTATTTTAAAAAGTGATTGAGATATTTTTCATGGCAATATAGTTCTATTCCAAAACTTTTTGTTAAGAATATTATTTTTTAATTCCAATTAACCTCTGATAGATAATTGAGAAATAGTGCCAAAATCTCTTAAGTAGTCTTAAAGTATGTATATACACATAACAACAACATGTCTGATCATTTCACTGATTCAACAATGGTGCAAGATGAAAAGCAGTATAAGTAATGCAGAAATAGCAGTCTTAATATATATGCACCAAATGGTATAGCATTCAAATTTCTAAAAGAGAAACTAAAGGACCATAAGGAGGAAATGGATAGCAAAACCTTACTAGTGGGGAATGTCAAAATTCCCCTGTCAGAACTGGATATACAAACCAAATAATAAATAAAAAATAAGTAAAAGAAGTCAATGAAATGCTAGAAAAATTAGGACTAATAGATATCTGGGGAAAAATAAATAGGTATAAAAAGGATTATACCTTCTTTTCAGCACCACAAAGCACATATACAAAAATTGATCATGTAGTAGTGCAAAAAAACATTGCAAACAAATGTAGGAAAGCAGAAATAATAAATGTAATTTTTTTCAGATCACAATGCAATAAAAATAACAATTAAAAAGGGATTGTGTAAAGCCAAATTTAAAATTAATTAGAAACTAAATAACCTAATTTTTAATAACTTGTGGGTCAAAGAACAAATCAAAGAAACAATTACTGATTATGTTGAAGAGAATAACAATGAGAAAACAACATATCAAAATCTATGGTATGCAAGCAAAGCAGTACTGTAAAATTAAAATTAATATATAACTCCAAATATTATGTTTTATAAGATTTATTAATAATCACTAGAAGGAAAAGGTAATTATCTAATAAAATAAAACCATGTGGTCATGGTTAATCTACCTACTCAAAATGGCCTGCTCCACCAAAGCTGTCACAAGAAAGAAAGAGGTCTAGACATGAAACCACAGCCAATTAATTTCTCCTGTATGTCAGCACATAACAATACGAAGTAAATAGGTTCCTGGGAATTGTAGTTTTGCTGAGAATCATAGTTTCTAAGGTAACAGATTCTAATGAACCAGCTTCCCTGAGATTCTTTGGAAGACTAGTCTCCCCAGTGGTTCTTGTAAATGTAACCAACTTATAAATTACAATAATTTGTGGATAAAAGGAAAACAGAAAAGTTGGACCCTAATATAATGACCTGTTATTAATTTGTTCTTTTTTACCCTGAAAATTTTATATATACATAGATTTTTTATATTTCAATTATGAATTTGAATTTTTCCTTTGTCCAGAAGTTTAATTTTTTATCTATTTGTTTTTCTTTTTATATTTTGGGTTTTCTTTTGATAATTGACTCATACACCCCATAACTCAACAATGTATCCTGAGATGACCTGGGTGTTGGTAAACATCCTCTTCAGAGGGGATTGTATTTTCCTAAAAATCCAAGATTTAAATTTTCTTTGAGAAAATTTTCAGCAAAAGAAGCTTGCTAATTCCTTGAATCCAGAAAATGAACTCGTTAGAGAAACCTACACTGCATTAAAAAGATACAAAATGAACTTTGGGTGCAATTGATTGAACTGAAGGGGGTTAAACACATTTATTTTAAATGTACATTCTTATGCCAAAGAAAACTTCCCCCTAATTGGCTTTTTGTCAATGGGCCTAGCAAAACATTGCTTTTGCTCTTTCTTCTGTTTCTCTCTTATCTTTAACTACTGTAGTTTCCTCTTAGAGGGTACAATTTTGTACACACCTGTAGCTAGAAGATTCTTTTGAGGTAAAAGATGATTACGTTAAATGATCAGTTGTACAGACTAGTCCCCCAAGTGATCATATGGGGATTTTGAAGACGGAATTAACTTTCCCGTGCCTATTTTGATTTTAGCCACCAGGAATGTATACACCCCCACTTAAGAAGGGGGAGGACTATGACACACATGTGCTAGTGAGTGACAAATCAAAAATGACTGACTACCCTCTTGACAATCTGAAGCAAAGCTAAGCTACAATTGCTTCACATAAAAATGGAAGGAAGGCACAGGAAGTGATGCAAAGAACTGTCTTTAAAAATGGTGGTAAAAACTGCTGGGAAATTTGGAAAACAATATGGGAGAGATTAGGTTTAGATCAACATCTCACACCCTACACCAAGATAAATTCAGAATGGGTGAAAGACTTGAATATAAAGAGGGAAACTATAAATAAGTTAAGTGAACACAGAATAGTATACTTGTCAGATCTCTGGGAAAGGAAAGATTTTAAAACCAAGCAAGTTAGAGAAAATTATAAAATGTAAAATAAATGGTTGTGATTATATTAAACTAAAAGGCTTTTGTACAAACAAAAACAGTGCAGCCAAAATCAGAAGGAAAACAACAAAATGGGAAAAAATCTTTATAACAAAAAACTCTGACAGGGGTCTAATTACTCAAATATACAAGGAGTTAAAGCAATTGTATAAAAAATCAAGCCATTTCCCAATTGATAAATGGGCAAGAGAAATGGATAGGCAATTTTCAGATAAAGAAATCAAAACTATCAATAAGCCCATGAGAAAATGTTCTAAATCTCTAATAATTAGAGAAATGCAAATCAAAACAACTCTGAGGTATCACCTCACACCTAGCAGATTGGCTAAAATGAAAGAAGGGGAGATTAATGAATGCTGGAGGTGATGTGGCAAAATTGGGACATTAATGCATTGCTGGTGGAGTTGTGAACTGATCCAACCATTCTGGCTGGCAATTTGAAACTGTGCTCAAAGGGCTATAAAAGAATGCCTACCCTTTGATTCAGCCATACCATTGTTGAATTTGTATCCCAAAGAGATCATAGATAAATAGACTTGTACGAAAATATTAATAGCTGCGCTTTTTGTGGTGGCAAAAAACTGGAAAATGAGGAGATGTCCTTCAATTGGGGAATGGCTGAACAAATCGTGGTATATGCTGGTGATGGAATACTATTGTACTAAAAGGAATAATAAACTGGAGGAGTTCCAGGTGAACTGGAAAGACCTCCAGGAATTGATGCAGAGCGAAAGGAACAGAGCCAGAAGAACATTGTACGCAGAGACCAATACACTGTGGTAAAATAGAATGTAATGGACTTCTGTACTAGCAGCAATGCAATGATCCAGGACAATTCTGAAGGATTTATGGTAAAGAACACTACCCACATTCAGAGGAAGAACTGCAGGAGTGGAAACACAGAAGAAAAGCAGCTGCTTGAACACATGGGTTGAGACAGACATGATTGGGGATTTTGATTCGAAACTATCACACCAATGCAATGATCAACAATTTGGAAATAGGTCTTGATCAATGACACATGTTAAAACCAGTGGAAATGCACATCGGCCAGGGGTGAGGGGAGGGCGAGGGGTGAAGGGGAAAGTAGGAGCATGAATCATGTAACCATGTTAACTTTTCTAAAAAATGAATATTAATAAATGTTAAAAAATAAAAATAAAAATGGTGGTAACTTCCTGTGATCAATTTTGTCCCCTTTGAACTTGGCCTTAGAGGAACTCTGACTTGGGACCTCAGACTGCTCTAGAATCTTCCCTTAGGACTGCCAAGTGAGTGAGTGAAAAGGCTGACTCCCTTTTTTGGCTTTCTGGAGGTACGTGCCTCCAGAGAGGCCCCTCATCTTGGAGGAGGACTCATGGGTGGAACCCTAGTTTAATATCTGGGCCTTCCTTTGTTGGGGTCTCTGAAGCCCTACCTGGTCATACTGGGCCAGAGTAATTATTTCTCTCTCTCTCTCTCTCTCTCTCTCTCTCTCTCTCTCTCTCTCTCCCTATTTTTACTCTTTCTATTTTGTAAATAAGCGACCATAAAAATCATTCTGACCATAACAATTAATTTCAGAGATCACATTTCTCTTATATTTAGTCCAACCCTTCAATTTTTAACCTTTATGGTACTCAGGGGAAAATTTATATCCCTAAGTTCATATATCAACAAATCAGAGAGAAAAGAGGTCAATGGAATGGACATACAACTTAAAAAACTAGAAAGAGAACAAATTTAAAATCCCCAGATTAAAAACTAAATTAGAGATCCTAAAAATCAAAGGAGAAATTCATAAAATTAAAAGTAAAAGATATATTGAACTAATAAATAAGAGCTGGTACTTTGAAAAAAACAAAGTATTAGTTAATCTAATTTTGAAAAAAAAAACCAAATTAACAGTATCAAAGATGAAAAGGGTGACCTCACCTATAATAAAGAGGAAATTAAGGTAATTATTAAGAGTCATTTTGCCCAATTGCATGGCAACAAATATGACAATCCAGTTGAAATGGGTGAATATTTACAAAAATATAAATTGTCCAGATTAATAACAGAGGAAATTGGATACTTAAACAATCCCATTTCAGAAAAAGAAATTCAACAAGTCATCAAGGAACTCCCTAAGTAAAAATCTCCAGGGCCAGTGGGATTCACAAGTGAATTCTAATAAACATTTAAAGAACAACTAATCTCAATACTATACAAACTATTTGAAAAAAATAAGCAAAGAAGGAATTTTGTCAAATTTCTTTTATGAGACAAATATAATACTGATTCCAAAGCCAGGCAGACTAAAAACAGAGAAGGAAAACTACAGACCAATCTCATTAATAATTAATTAGATGCAAAAATCTTAAATAAAATATTAGCAAAAAGACTCCAGCAAGTTGTCAAGAGGATTATTCACTATGACCCTAGTAGAGACTTATACCAGAAATGCAAGCATGGTTAAATATTAGGAAAACTATCCATATAATTGACCATATCAAAACCAAACCAACAGAAATCACATGATTATCGCAATAGATGCAGAAAAAACGTTTGAAAAAATACAACACCCTTTCCTATTAGAAACACTAGAAACTATAGGACTAGAAGGACCTTTCCCAAAAATAATAAACAGTATATATTTAAAACCATCAGCAACTATCATCTGAAATGGGGATAAATTAGAAGCCTTCCCAAGCAAGGATCCCCATTATCACCACTACTTTTTAATATTGTACTAGAAATGCTAGCAGTAGCAATTAGAGAAGGAAAAGAAACTGAAGGGATTAAAGTAGGCAATGAGGACACTAAATTATCACTTTTTACAGATGATATGATGGTCTACTTAAAAAATCCTAGAGAATCGACTAAAAAGTTAGTGGAAATAATTGACACTTTTAGCAAAGTTGCAGGATACAAAATAAACCCACATAAATCATGAACATTTCTAGATATTTCGAATACATCTCAACAGCAAGAGTTAGAAAGAGAAATTCCATTTAAAATCACCCTAGACAATATAAAATACTGAGGAATCTATCTACCAAGACAAACACAGGACTTATAAGAACACAACTGCAAAACACTTTCCACACAACTAAAAATAGATCAAAATAATTGGAAAAACATCAATTGCTCATGGGTAGGATGAGCTAGTATAATAAAAATGGCAATCATACCCAAATTAATTTATTTATTCATTGCCATACCTTTCAAACTATCAAGAACCTTTTTTATAGAATTAGAAAAAAATTATAAGGAAGTTCATTTGGAAGAACAGAAAATCAAGAACATCAAGGTAACTAATTTTTTATAAAAATGTGAAGGATCTTAAACTGTACTATAAAGAGGTGATCATCAAAACAATGTAGTACTGGTTAAGATGGATAATTGGAATAGATTTGGGATAAATGACCTCAGAAAGAAAGTATAGGATAAATCCATAGATCCTAGCTTTTGGGACAAGAACCCACTATTTGAAAAAATTCCTGGGAAAATTAGAAAACAGTAGGTTTAGATCAATATCTCACATCCTATACCAAGATGAATTCAGAATGGATGAAAGACTTAAATATAAAGAAGGAAATTATAAGTAAATTAGATGAACACAGAATAGTGTAGCTGTTAGATCTATGGGAAAGAAAAGAACTAAGACCAAGCAAGAGATAGAGAATGTTACAAAGTATAAAATGAATAATTTTGTTTACATTAAATTAAACAGGTTTTGTACAAACAAAACAAATGCAACCAAAATTAGAAGGGAAGCAGCAACAAATTAGGGGAAATTTTTATAAGAAAAACCTCTGGCAAAGGTCTAATTTCTCAAATTTATGAGGAGCTAAGTAAATTGTACAAAAAAAAATCAAGCCATTCTCCATTTGATAACTGGGCAGTTTTCAGATAAAGAAATGAAAATTATCAATAAGTACATGAAAAAGTGTTCTAAATTTCTAATAATTAGAGAAATACAAATAAAAAAAACACTGAAGTGTCACCTCACATCTAGCACAATGGCCAATCTGACAGTAAAGGAAAAAAATAAATGTTGGAGGAGATGTGGTAAAATTGAGATACTAATGCATTGCTGGTTGAGTTATGAATTGATCCCACCATTCTGGAAGGCAATTTGGAACTATGCCCAAAGGGCTTTAAAAGACTGCCTGCCCTTTGGCACAGCCATACAACTGCTGGGTTTATACCCCAAAGAGATAAGGAAAAAGAATTGTGCAAAAATATTTATACCTGTGCTCTTTGTGGTGGCAAAAAAGTGGAAAATGAGGGGATGTTCATTGATTTGGGAATGACTGAACAAATTGTAGTATCTGATGGTGATGAGATGTTATTGTTCTGAAAGGAATAAAGAACTGGAGGAATTCCATGTGAACTGGAACAACCTCTAGGAATTGATGCAGAGGGAAATGAGCACAACCAGAAGAAGATTGTACCCAGAAACTGATACATTATGGCACAATCAAATGCGGCATTGCAATGATCCAAGACAATTCTGAGGGAATTATGAGAAAGAATGCTATCCCTATCCAGAGAAAGAAGTGTGGGAATAGAAATGCAGAAGAAAAACATATCATTGATCACATGGTTCAATGGGTATATGATTGGGGATATTGATTTTGAATCATCACTCTATTGAAAATATTAATGATAGGGAAATAGATTTTGAACAATGGTACATGTAAAACTCAGTGGAATTGCTCCTTGGCTCTGGTGGGGGGAGGGGAGAGGGGGGCAAAGAACATGAATCATGTAACCATGGAAAAATATCCTAAATAAATTAATTTATTAATTTAAAAGAAAAGGAAAAAATGATGCAAGTCTTTGTTCACAAACATTGACTGGCTCTTCAAATTTAATTATATATAAAAAAAATTATGCTGTCACAAGATTAAGTGAATTTGACAATGGCATGCAAAGAACAGGCAATTTGAATATTGAAGTCAAATTATTAATTGGGAACTCCTGATGTTATAACAGAATACTTAATACCATGTTGTCATCTGAATATTAAATAGATGTCCCCAAATTTACTTTGTTTATTAAAATTTTGGTTTAATTCAACATGTGTGAAAACAACTATCAATAAAGTCAGTGTAAATAAGAGGAGTGGCTTGTGCTATATGCTTTATATCTGGTAAATAATAGGCAGTCATTAAATGCTACTAATTTAGAGTATCTACTTTCTCTCTTTGGTGAAAAAAATGTCAATTACCTATTGTCTCCTGAAGGCTTCTCCTTTCTTCATTATCAGGATTAAATTCCCCCACCTCTTCCTGTTTGTTTTATATTAATTTCAGCTTTATATGCTACTAATCATATTCCTTTTCCTTTAAATCTAATTGAGAAAAAAAGCCAAATTGCATAAGGATTGTACCATTCCCAAACATCACATTGCCCAAGGGAGTTACCACAGGGTCTCTTTTATGATGTTACTAAAGTCTTATAGCTCTTCCCAGCTTTTACACTTCACCAAACTTGATTAAAATATTGGCAGCCATAGAAAGTGGAACATATTTCATTGACAGGATCTATATATCACCTCCAATTGCAGTATCCATTTCTACCTTAAAATATATGCATATATGGTTATCATCACTGAATTTCCACTCTGATGCATCATCATTGCTTGGACATGACCCAGTATTATTGAAGACTCTGCAAGAGAATATACATTCTAACAGTGGTCATTGAGCTGGAAATATTTCAAATATGGGCCTAATGATGAAATACAACCATCACGTGAGGTTTAAGCCTAGTCAGGGTCTAGTTAGAGAGCATTATCATTGTTTGCCTTATAAATGCTAAAGTTTTGGTTATAATAGTTCTCAAAGACCATTTGCAAAGTTATTCATTGGTCATGTTTGACATCATAGAAATGGATATCCATGCTGATGAAATCATAGACCCTTCAAGAACTAAAGTACTGTCAAAATGTATAAAAAAAATAAATTATTAAATGTCATAATATTATTTAGTCAAAATTATTTTTCTTTAAATTTAAAGTTGAAAATATTAATGATAATATAAGATGATATAAATATAAATGATGGAATAAATATAGATAAAGATAATAGCACTGATACAGATATAAATTGTATAGATGATTATAACTATTAATAGTGTGTACATAAATGGAAATGGAGGGAGGCCTTGGATTCTCTTCAAACACTAGTTAGCACTAACTGAAATGAAAACTAAATAATGGTGAGTGAGTAGTGAGAGAGTAATTTTCTTTTTTTATTTATTTAGAATATTTTACCATGGTGACATGATTCATGATTTTTCCTATCCCTCTTTTCTCCTCCCTCCTGGAGCTGACAAGCAATTTCATTGGGTTATACATGTATCATTGCTCAAAACCCATTTCCATGTTATTCATATTTGCAATAGAGGGATCTTTTAACTTCAAAACCCTTATCATATCCCCTTCAAACCATGTGATCAATCATATTCTTTTCTTCTGCATTTCTGTTCCCACAATTCTTTCTCTGGATGTGGATAATATTATTTCTCCTCAGTTCCTCTGGATTGTCCTGGGTCATTGCATTGCTCCTAGTAGAAAAGTCTCTTACATTTGATGCATAATTAATTTTCCAAATAACTACATATGTCCTGATTAAGTTGATTAAATAGGATAAAGTTCAGGTGCTGAAAAATTCTGATAAACTGAAATGAAACTCAATAGTACAAAATTTTCACGCGAGATGAGACATAGGATATTACATGATTCAACTCTATAACTTCACTCCAAGTCACTAAACTGAAATATTTTTTTAAATGTTCTTTTTTCTCATCCTAATCAAAAATTTCTTAAATCAAGCTCATATAATAGACTGACAAAACACTCACTAAGGTAAACATAAAACAATGATAGCCAAACATGAGGAATATCATATGATTGGCATTGGATTTTTTCCTTAAAGTCTTATAACCCAAATACTTCAGAAAAAAAGAAGCCTGAATGTCCAGTGTAAAGAGATAAAAATACATTAAAAATAAGAAAAAATAAAAATTACAAAATATTACGGTAAAAAAAACTAATTAGAGCTATCATTTAAAAAGACAATTCCCAAAACATCCCATTCACTGAGTCCAGGATGTTTAAGCAATTTCACAGGCATGAGCATTAGGATCCAGCTTTATGGGTCACTGATCCAATACCAATAATTCAGTCTGTAAGCCCCACCTTCACCCTATAAGAGAGAAAATATTGACACAACCCTGTCATATAAATAAATAAAAGGGAGAACTAGAGGGATGAGACAGGAGCATTGGGAAATGAAGCATTGAGATGGCTAAAATGGAAAGAAATTCTGAATTCATTCTCACCATCAGGAATTTATTCTGATCAAGATGGAGAAGAGATTGTTTTTTTCCTCCAATATTAAGTGCCTGAGAATGCACAAGAATAGGGCAATTTTTGTAGTAGAAAAAGAAGGAGGATATAAAAGGGAAAGGAAAAAAAACTAGAAGCAAGGAATGGGTAATAGGAGAAAGGTTAAAAGCTCAAAATTCAGAAGTTGAGATTCTAATTATAAAATTAGCTGATAATAAGATAAATCAATAGATATAAAGATAAAAGAAAAATAAAATATGAAGGGAAATGAACCAAAATTCTCCAAAGGAGAATTATAATGAAAAAAATTAATCCCTTTTCCCCAGAGATCTGGAATAAAAGAAAGTACAGAATGGTTCAAATGGAAATAAAACTCATGGAAGAAGAAATTAGAAATTAAATTAGATCAGAATTCAGATCTCTTTACATAGCATTAAAAAAAAAGACAAACAACAAAATCTAGAAATCAGTTGGGATTGGATACATTCTCCAAAGGAAAAGAAGCTCTGAAAGAAAAATGGGATATGTACATGAATATAGCAGATGTGGAAGATTTTTTTTAGGAAAAAAAGGCAAATGTTAACAAGAATAAAAGAATAAATCAATTCTATACAAGTCAAAGAAACTACAGGGGCATGTAAGTGACTCAGTGGATTGAGAGCGGGGCACAGGTATGAGAGATTCTGGGTTCAAATCTGATTGAATGTACTTCCTAACTGTCAACTTCACTCCTTTTGCCTAGCCCTAACGACTCAACTAATGCACTGTATTGATTCTAAGACAGAAGGTAAGAATTTAAAAAAAAAAAAAAAAAAAGAAACTCACTCTAAAGATGGAGTGTGTAATGAGAAGCTTAAGATAACAGGTATGCTTATGACACATTTGAAAGCACTACCAGAATAGTACTGAAAATAGACTAGGAAAACTGACTTGGCCATTAACATACAAAAAAACAAACTAACAAACAAACAAAAAAAAAAGAGAACACTTTTGGATTAAATCTACTTATTCCTGCCAAGAAAACAATATTTATCCTCAATGGATGCATTATTTACATTTCATAATTTCCATGTGAAATAATACATTTTTGAGTGCTAAGGGAAAATACTTTAAATTATAAAAGAACATTTCAAAAGTGCAGATTTACTCCTTGGTTAGGAGAAATAACAAAAGAAAATGCCATAGAATCCTCCAGAAAGCAATAGGTTTGAAGCTGCCACCCAAAGTACTATCATGAAAACTTGATCCTAATAATCAAGAAATAAGATCCAACAAAAGAGAAGCATTTGAGATATTATTCTCAAAACAAATGAAAAAATAACAAAATAAAACTCAAGAGATCAGAATATTTTCGAATATTCTAAATAAGTGAAATACAGGAAAGCAAATTCAATAGGATTTAATGAAAAGTCTAATGCAGTTTTTCTGTTATATGTGCTATTTATTTTTGCTTTTGAAAGATGCTGTACTGAAGAGTAAAATAAATGACAAAGAGATAATTATCAAAAGGCAAAAAATCATCTAATGAGCTGAAGAATTAAGGAAAACTCAAAGAATCAGGAGAAGGAAAGAAGATATGAAATATTCATTCCAAAGACTAAATTCTATGATCCCCTCTAAGTTAATCAATATCTTTTGGGAAGGGAAACAATGGGAAGTTATTCAAAAGCGAAAAGAGAGAAGGTAAGAAATATATGGGTGCTAGAAATGCACCCATAAATCAACAAGTAAACAAATAAAAAATAATGTTTTTATTAACCCCAGCAAGAGTAGGACCCTAAGGAAAAATAAGATGCTTTTAAAAAGCAATGGGGGGGGGGGAGGGCAGCTGGGTAGCTCAGTGGATTGAGAGCCAGGCCTAGAGACAGGAGGTCCTAGGTTCAAATCCGGCCTCAGACACTTCCCAGCTGTGTGACCCTGGGCAAGTCACTTGACCTCCATTGCCTACCCTTACCACTCTTCCACCTATAAGTCAATACACAGAAGTTAAGGGTTTAAAATTAAAAAAAAAAAGCAATGGGATCCAGGAGGGATTGAAATTATTGAAATTATGGCAAAAAAGAATATCTCAAATAGGAAAGAATAATAGCTTTCCCTCAAAAATAAAAAAACTTCACAGGGAAAGGATCATAGTGTATGCCTGGTAAAAGAAAGGGGTTTTGAAATGAGTTTCTTCTGGGGGAAATTTGAGCATTGTGAGCCTATTTTGTTTGAGAAAGGGTTTTATTTCCAGGACTTGACTCTACACCAGGAAAAAATTACATGAGTCCTATGACCCAGTGACCTAGCACCTGGAAGGATGTGACTAAAAGGTGGAAGATCTGTTGGTTTAGAAATATTCCTAGTAGTATGATTTATATTTCTTTAAAAATTAGAAATAATTCATGTATTTTATGATCAAGGAATGGCTGAACATATGATGGGAATGTAGTAGAATATTTTGATGTAAGCAGAAATTTAAAAAATATTAATTCAATGAAATATATGTGTATATACATATATACATGAGTTCTTAAGGGTAGCCAGCATCCAGTTTGAAGGATGAAGGGAATGAATAAACTAGAAATAAGATAAACAGAAATAAGATAAGCTGGCTTTAGGAGTAGAGAGTGTTCATGGCATGGAAATAGAATTGCACCAAGTCTCATGATAAAGGACATATAATTAGTACACCATGCAATATGCTTCAATTTGATAATGTAGTACTGATGGTTTTTGTATCTATTTAACCCAAATCTCTCTTCTAATATCCAGACATGATCATCAACTTCTTATTAGACATCTCAAATTGGATATCCTACAGACACTAAGTTTAACATTATGTTCAAAGTTGAGACACACAATGTTTCCTCCAAAACTCTCCCCCATTCTAAACTTCCATATTACTCTTAAAGGCACCAGCATTATCCTAGGCACACAGGTTCATAGCAGGTACGACATCTTTTACTTCCCACATCCCCCAAATCTAATTTACTATCAAATGACCTTTTTAAATGATTTTCTGAACTTTTCTTTCAAGGAACACTAGCCCAATTACAGAGTATCACCTTGATCTTCAGGACAAAGTAGCAGTTTTTAATCCTTAATTCTAAATATTTCTTCAGACTTCACCAATGTCATGTAATCATAGAATTTTAGACTTAGAAGGAATTTTAACAATTC
This sequence comes from Gracilinanus agilis, assembly GCF_016433145.1. Lineage (NCBI taxonomy): Eukaryota > Metazoa > Chordata > Mammalia > Didelphimorphia > Didelphidae > Gracilinanus > Gracilinanus agilis. Next base: position 241,826,598 of record NC_058130.1, read on the forward strand.
TCTAGAACAGCTCCCATATCCAATATGTGAGAAACCAAGGCCTTGAGAGACAAAGTGACTTACTAAGATCAATTAGTTAGTGGTAGAAATAGGATTAGTGCCCCAGTCTCCCAGCACCAACTTAATTGCTTATAAATTATATTACTTTACAATGTTTTCCTTTCAGTTCAATGAATGAAAAGTTCATCATCCCCCTGTTACTTGAAATGTATATGCTTTTTTCTCTCATCATATTTTTCCATTATAAAAAGAAAAAAATTAACTTATTAAAAAAAATTTTAAGTGACAAATTTTACCTCTCCCTATCTCCTCTTTAAAATGCAAAGTAATTTGATATAGATTATATATGTCCAGTCATGCAAAACTATTTTTTCCCATATTAGTCATATTGAAAAAGAAACAGACCAAAATATAAAGAAAAATGCTTTTAATTATGCTTCTGTCTGCATTCAAACATCATTAGTTCTTTCTCTGGAGGTGACAACAGCTTTCATAAGTCCTTCAGAAATGTTATAAATCCCTGTATTACTGAGAAAATCTAAGTCATTCCTACTTGATCATTGTACAATATTGATATTACTGTTGTACAGTATTGTCCTGGTTCTGTTCACTTCATTTAGCTTCAAATCATATAAGCCTTTTGGTTTATCTGAAATCATCCTGATCATCATTTCTAAAAAACAAGAGTATTTCATTATAATCATATACCATAACTGTTCAGTCATTCCCCAATTGATAGTCATCTTATCAATATCCAATTTGTTGCCAACATAAAAAGAATTGCTGGAAATATTTTTGAACATATAAATAAATAAATATTTGGACATATAAATATATAAAAAAGATCTAAATCTTTTTTTCCTTTTTAATTGATCTCTTTGAAATATAGAAATGTTATTGGTTTTTCTGGATCAGAGGAGAAACAGTATTAGAATCCTTTGTGTCTCATACCAAAACACTCTCCAGAATTGTTGGATTGGTTCACAACTCCAAAAGCAATTCATTAGTGTCCCAAGTTTTCCATATCCACTTCAATGTTTGTCATTTTTTTCCTGTAATACTTGCCAATGTGATCAAAATGAGGTGATACTTCAGAATTGTTTAATTTGCAGTTTCTAATCAATAGTGGTTTAGATAATTTTTTCATATAATGATAGTATTGATTTCTGTTTTTCTGAAAATGGCCAGTCCATATTCTTTGGTCACTTAAAAATGGGAGATAAAATGTATTTTTATAAATTTAACTAAGTTCTCTACATATTTTAGAAATGAGGCCTTTATCAGAGAAATTTGATGTATTTTTCCCATTTTTAATTTTCTTCTAATCTTGACAGCATTGATTTTGCTTGTGCAAAAACTTTTAAACTTAGTCAACATTATCCATTTTATTTTTGGTTATGCTTTCTATCTCTTGTTTGCTCATAAATTATTTCTTTATCCATAGATGTGACAGGTAAAATTTTCCATGCTTTCCTAATTTTTTTATCAAATTATCCTGTATGTCTAAATTATGCACTTATTTTGACCATATCTTGGTATGAGATATTGATCTCTACCAACTTTCTGCCACATTATTTTTCACTTTTTATAGCAAATTTTGTTAAATATCTTTTGTTCCCAAAGTATAGATCCTTGGGTTTATCAAATAGTAGATTATTGTTTCAATTCCATTTGAATTTTGTTACTTTTTCTAACTATTAAATAATTTTAATAGCTTAATTACTGTGGCATTAAATAAATAATTAAATTTAGGTGGCATCAGTCTTTTTATTGTATTAACTCTGCTTATCAATGAAAAATTAATATTCATATAATTGTTTAGATATGTTTATTTGTGCAAAAAAATTTTTTTTGATTGTACTCATGTAGTTTCTGGGTTTGTCTTGGCTGACAAACTTAGGCATGTTTTAAATGTTTTGTTTTGTTTTTTCCTCTTCCTACCTAAATATCTTCCTATATTGGTAATATAAAAAATGAAAATGATTTACAAGGGAGTTATTATATATCCTACAAATGTGCTTATGCTGTTAGTTCTTTTAGTTGATTCTCTAGTATTCTTCAAGTATACTATTATGTTTTCTGAAAAAAACAATAGCTTTATATGTTCGTGGCCTATTCCAATTCCTCCCATTTCTTTTTATTATCTTATTAAGGTGGTATTCCTAATACACTATTGAATAAGAGTAATACTAATGGGAATCCTTGATTCACCCATGATCTTATTGCAAAACTTATTCCCATTACAGATAATATTTGCTGGTGGTTTTAGGTAGATACCAATTTATCATTTTAAGGAAAGCTCAAATCATTCCTATAATTTCTACTATTGGTTTTGTCATTTTTGTTAAACCTTTATCTTCCATCTTACAATCAATACTTTATCCTGTTTCCAAGACAGAAGAGAGAAATAAAGGCTAGGTGATGGGGCCTAAGTGACTTGTCAGTGGTCCTCTCTCTCTAAACCTGGTTCTCAACCCACTGAGCCACCTAACTCCCTCTTAGGGTTTTTAATAGGAACAACTCTTGCATTTTGTCAAAAGTTTTTTCTGCCATCTATTGAGACAATTATTCTATTTTTCTTATTATTTGTTACTGATATGGTCAGTGATGCTGATAGTTTTTCAAATACTGAACCAGACTTACATTCTTGGTAAAAATCTCAAATGATCATAGTATATGATCTTAATGATATCTTATAATGATATCCTGATTAGTATTTATTTAAAATCGTTGCATTGGGGCAGCTGGGTAGCTCAGTGTAGTGAGAGTCAGGCCTAGAGACAGGAGGTCCTAGGTTCAAACCCGGCCTCAGCCACTTCCCAGCTGTGTGACCCTGGGCAAGTCACTTGACCCCCATTGCCCACCCTTACCACCCTTCCACCTATGAGACAATACACCGAAGTACAAGGGTTTAAAAAAAAATCGTTGCATCAATATTCATTAGGGATAGTTGTTTATAGATTTTTTTCTCTAGTTTTACTCTTTGTCGTTTAGATATTAGCACCACATTTGGGGCATAAAATGAATTAGATGAATCTTTACCTATTTCTGTAGAGTTTATATTAAATTAGAATTATTTGTTGTTTAAATGATTAGTAAAATTCACTTGTGAATCTAGTCCTTGGGATTTTTTTCTTATGGAGCTCATTTATGATTTCTTCAATTCTTATTTTTCTAGGATAGAGTTATTTAAATGGTTTATTTAGTCTTGGTATTTATATATAGTTGTAAATATTCATTTATTTCTGTTATGTTAATTGGCTTATAACTTGCAAAATAGTTCCTGTTATTTGCTTTAATTTAATCTTTTTTGATAGTTTTAATTTGGTTTTTCACTTACTTTTTAAAAAATCAAATTAAATGAAATATCTTTTTTGATTCTTTTTTCATAAAACAAGCTCTTAGTTTTATTTATAAGTTCAATAATTTTTAACTTTCAGTTTTATTAATTTCTCCTTCAATTTTCAGAATTTCCAACTTGTTGATTAACTGGTAATTTCCCCTTTTATCCTAGTTATTCTTAGTTACCTGTCCAATTCATTTAACTGTTCTTTCTCTTTTTCATTGATGAAAACATTTAGAGATATCAATTTCCCCCTTATTACTGCTTTGACTTCTCATAAATCTTGGTATGTTGAATCATTATTGTCATTCTCTTTAATGAATTTATTGATGGTTTCTGTAATTCCTTCTTCAATTTACTCATTCTATAGGATTCGATTATTTATTTTCCAATTAATTTTAGTCTGTACTTCCATAGCCCTTTTTTAATGTAAATTTTTACATCATGAACTGAAAAGAATAAATTTCATAGTTCTGCTTTTCTGCATTTGGTTGTGAGGTTTTTATGTTCTAATACATTGTCAATTTTTATGTAGGTGACCTGTACTGTTAAAAAAAGGGGGGGGGTATGTTCCTTTCTATTCCCATTCAACTCATCTCAAACTTTTTCTCTATTCATCTTCTTAACTTCTTTCTTGATTAGGTTTAGCTAGTTCTATGAGAGCAAAGTTGAGGTCTCCTACTAGTATGATTTTACTGCCATTTACCTTTTACTTTTAGAATATGAATGGCATACATTGGTGCATAAATGTATAATATTGATATTACTTCATTCTCTATGGTACTTTCAATAAAATGTAATTTCCTTGTTTATCTCTTTCAATTAAATCTATTTTTACTTTTGCCTTGGTTGAAATCATGATTATCATTGCCTCTTTTATTTTCATTTTCTTCAGTGCAAGTGGAATAGATTCTGCTCCAGGCCCTCATTTTTCCTCTGTGTTTATCTCTCTGTTTCAAGTGTATTTCCTGTAAACAATAAACTGTTAGATTCTCATTTTTAATCTGTTCTGCTATCCACTTCCACTTCATGGATGAGTTCATCCTATTCATATTCATGGTTATGATTACTAACAGTATTTTCCTCCATCCTATTTTCCTTCTGTTTATCTTTCTCCTTTTATTATGTCTCTTCTCCAAATTGTTTTTTCTTCTTACCACTTCCTCCCCCAATCTCAGACCCTCCCTTTCTTCTCCCATTCCTTTCTACTTTCCTGTAGGGTAAGAAAGATATCTATGCCAACCTGAATTCGTATGTTATTCTCAATTTGAATTGAATTTGAAGTTTAATTTGTATGTTATTCTCAATTTGAGCCAATTCTATTAAGAGAAAGGTTCAATAATTACCCATAATCCTCCATCTTCCCATCCAAAGTAAAAGCTCTTCCTTTCATGTCTCTTTTATGTAAGATAATTTACCACATTCTGCTGCTCCCTTGCCTCTTTTCTTAGAGACATCTATCTTTTCCCTTAATTTCATTTTAAAAATAATCCCATTATAGTCAACTCCAAATCATGTGCTCTATCTATGTATATACTCCTTCTAACTGTTCTAATAACAATAAAGTTTTTCAGAGTTACGTCATCTTCCCATGAAGGAATGCAAATAATCTAACCTTATTTAATCCCTTATGATTTCTCTTTCCTATTTACTTTTTTTATGTTCCTTGAATCTTATATTTGAAAGTAAAATTTTCTTTTTAGCTCTAGTCTTTTCATCAGGAATCCTTGAAAGGCCTCTGTATCATTAAATATACATTTTCCCCAGAAGGAATACAATTTTGCTGGGTAATTGGTTCTTTTTTTTTTTTTAAACCCTTGCCTTCCATCTTGGAGTCAATACTCTGCGTTGGCTCCAAGGCAGAAGAGTGGTAAGGGTTGGCAAGGGGGTCAAGTGACTTGCCCAGGGTCACACATCTGAGAAGTATCTGAGGTCAAATTTGAACGTAAGACCTCCCATCTCTAGGCTTGGCTCTTAATCCACTGAGTTACCCAGCTGCCCCCTGGGTAATTGGTTCTTAATTGTTATCCTAGTTCCTTTACCCTACAGAATGTCACATTCAAAGCTGTCATCTCTTTTAATGTAGGAATAGCTAAATAATCTGACTTTCTCCCTATGATATTTGAATTCTTTCTTTCTGGTCATTTGCAATAATTTATTCTTGACCAAGTACTTCTGGAATTCAGCTTATAATATATGTGAGAACTTTCTTTTTGTGTATCTTTCAGGAACTTATTAATGAATTCTTTATATTTCTATTTTACCTTCTGGATCTAGGATACCAGAGCAATTTTCCTTGATAATTTATTGAAATATGATATATATGCTCATTTTTATCATAGCATTCACATTGTCCAATAATTCTTAAATTATCCCCTTTTGATCTGTTTTCCAGGTCATTTTTTCTGTTGATACATTTAATATTTGTCTCTTTTTCATTTTTCATTCTTTTGACTTTGTTTTATTGTTTCATGATGTCATATGGAATTATTACTTTCCATTATAATTTTTAAGAAATTATTTTTTTCAATGAGTTTTTGTATTTCCCTTTCCATTTGACCAATTCTTTTTAAGATGTTTTTTTTAAAGTGGATTTTTGTTTCTCTTTGGCTATTATCTAATTCTGTTTGGGAAGATATTATATTCCTCAGTATTTTTTATACCTCATTTACCAAGCTATTGATTCCCTTTTCATAATTTTCTTGTATCACCATCATTTATTTTCCCAGTTTTCTCTCTGACTCTCTTATTTATTTATTTTTAAATGCTTTTTGAGTTCTTTCAGGAATTGATTTTGCGCCTATGACAAATTCATTTTTCTTTTGAAGCTTTACATGCAACTGCTTTGACTTTGTTGTCTTCTTCTGAGTTTCTTCCCTGTCACCGTAGTAATATTCACAGTCAGCTTTTTTTTCCCTTAGTTGTTTATTCATTTTCCAGCCTATTTCTTGAATTTTAACTTTGTGTTAAAGTTGGTTTCTGTATCTATGGTTGATGAGGCACTTTCCCAAGCTTCAAGCCTTTTTAACTGCTCTTTTCAGAGCTAATTCTTTAAGTTTTCAGTTCTTTAAAGGTAACATGACTCAAAGAGAATTGTGTACTCTGGTTGGCAATCAACCACAAGCACTCTTCTATACCTTATAACTGTGGCTTGTGTCCATATATCCTGGCAAGCCCTGATGAACACTCCTCTTAACTCTAGGACTTAAAACTGGAACTGGGAACAGACAATACACTAGTCTTATGCCCATTGTCATTAAAAGGACCCATGTAATCTCCTTTTGATCACCTGTCCAAACCTGTTACTATCTGGGGGTTGAGAGTTCCCAAAAGCTGCTCTTGTTGCTGATGAACTACCTCCTCTGCCTGCAGCTCGTGCTTCTACAAGATCTTCAGTGAACTTTAGGTTCAACCATTACCCTATAGATCTTTCATATTGATTTACTAATTTGTCCTTAGCGGGAAAATTGTTTCACATTGACCTTTATGTTCATTCTGTCACTCCAGAATTCAATTTGTGGCACTATTTTCTATCTTAATGGTTTTGGCTGGGATTATGGGGAAGTTCAGGTGAAACTTTGCCTTTATTCTACTATCCATACTTAATTGAACTACTTTGATGAGATATTCTTGACATCGTTATGACTTTTCTGCCCTGATTTGTTACCAGTATAAATACGAAAAACTGATACTACCAAGTAATCTATATATTAATTGCAATCATTGTTTTCTCTAATACAAAGAAGCATTTTTTTTGAATTTTGATATTTCTGTCAGTAAATGTTACTTTCAAGTGCTAAATCAGCAATTAAGATAATGTGGTAATAATTGACCACAAGTCTATTTTTAATAAAAATGATATAAAAATAAAACAGCAAAGATTATTTTGATTTATAGATTAAATTGACCCTTTCCTTTAATTTGTTTTTCTACATTAATTTTTTAAAAATACTTCAGATATTAATTAATGTTTAACATGGAAAATAGTTTGGTAATTGACTAATTTTTTTATGAATTGGCTGCATATTAAATCTTCATTTTCTAAGAATATTGCTCATTACCAAAGAATAATAATTCTAGTCAAGAAAATATTCATCACTTTGGTGAAGATTTTCTTTTTAAGTAATAAGGAAAATTTAATTTTTATTAAACTATCCCTAGTGAGGGATATTATTAACTCTAGTCAGACTTCTTACCATATCTGGCTTGTAATATAATAAGCATCAGTGTAAGACTTCACTAGATAGAAGTAAAATGTCTAGTAGCACAATCCTATTGTTACGCAAGTGATGTGTTTGTTTAAACAAAGATAATTACTAACCAGAAATGCCTGTTGGGTAATTGCTTAATAATTGTATTTATTAGTTCAAAGTAAAACACTGTCTTTATATACAAAGATAAAGATTGTGATCAAAGCCAGTGGTAAAGATGAACACTATCCTTGATATGGCAAATTAAGTGCTACAATAAAACAATTATTCAGAAACAACTGAGTTAGAATTCAGATCATTAAAAAAGAGGCTGGGTTGATCTTCCTTTTGTACTAACTGGGGAAAAGGCAAACTGACAATATAAAATAATAGCAGGAGGAGCCTTTAGCCTACTCAATCTTCAGTGAATCAATTTACATGTGTAAAATGTATATCCTAATTATAAAATGTTCTCAAGTCATGAAATCAGATACTAGGAAAACAGCCTATTTTGAATTGCTACTATTATGTGAAAGTAAAGAAACTACTCTTGCTGAAAAAATAAAATAAAATCTTTGCTTTACATATTTCTTTAAGGTAGACTATAATTCTTTTCAAACAGCATAGGAAAGAATTTTTGAAGTAGATTTATCAGAGTCTTGAGTATAAATCTAAAAAGAATCTGATAAAAACAACTTATCTCTTGTACAAAATGCTAATAGAATGTATACATTCACTCAAAATAAAAAAAAAATATTTCTTCTTTTTTACATTGTTCTGTAAACCAAAGTGGAAATGTTTTCCATGTGGAAAACAATCATTCAAGACATACTCATTTTATTAATATAAGTACTTTACAACCCATGAAGAAATAACCTCTGATCTAGCCCAGGCCAGTTGCATACTATGTCCCTGTATTACAGTTGCCTGTTGAAGGCAATATTTTTGTTGATAACATAAGAGGTCCTTTTTATCTTTTGGGCTCAATTGTTTAAAAAATGCTTGATATCAATGAAGACCAATCGGTTTAGTTTCCTAAGAGCTGAATAACTTGCCTATGAAACATATGTATACATAAATATATTAATACCTTTGGGATCTATCTATCTATCTATCTATCTATCTCTATATCTATATCTATATCTATATATCTATATATCTATATCTATATCTATATCTATATCTATATATATATATAATGTATATATATATATATCTAT
>NC_058130.1:241835705-241898912 GCF_016433145.1 Gracilinanus agilis
ATATATATATATATAGATATATATATATAGATATATATATATATATATATATACACACATACACCAGTGATTCCCAAAGTGGGCATCACCACCTGCTGGTCGGTGCTGCAGCAATCCAGGAGGGCGGATGGCCACAGGTGCATTTATCTTTCCTATTAATTGCTATTAAAATTAAAAAATTAATTTCCAGGGGCTAAGTAATATTTTTTCTGGAAAGGGGGTGGTAGGCCAAAAAAGTTTGGGAACCACTGATATATACTCACAAATGTATATAAGCACATTTATAAACATAGACACACAGGAGGATCTCTCAAAATTCAGTACAAGTTTAAACTTTAATAAGTTCAGAAATATAAATGCTGCAAATTTTTAAATGTTATTTGAAAGATCAATTATTTATATCTCCTTAACCTTTTATTTTTCTGAATTTTGAATGATAATTTTTAAACTTTTGATTAGTGTTCAGGATGACACTTTCTCAGACTATTGGACAAATAGAGGAAGTCCTGTTGCTTCCTGCCTCAGTCACCTTTTTTTCTCAATAATGTTTTTTTCTTGTGCTATTAGGTCAAAATTACCATGTATGACTCAAAATCTAGTTCTTTGGATGATTTTAAGGCTTGAATTATGAATAAAATCCTTTCAATCCTTTCATGAGCAGAAGGAGATGAAAAATTTTTCTTTTATAAATTTGAAAATAAATTAGAGCAACATATAGCACAATATGGTAATTGTCTTGAATTTCAATAAGAAATATCAATACTGTAAAAAATCAAAAATTTTTAAAAATTAAAATTTTTGTAGCCTTTTATACTTCTGAGGTTATTGAAGTTTAAAAGTGTACTAATGTTTTTAGAACAACCTCTGTGTGTAGGTACATGTACATGCACATGTGTGATTATTTTTTCATGTGTTATATGTATCTGCATATAGGAATATGCATTTTCTACATATATACATAAAGATATACACATATTTGGATATAGACATATACATATTCATGTGTGTAGGTCTAAATGTGTATGTGTCATAGGCTTATCTGTAGATAAATTATCTTCTTTTCATAGTTACCCTTTTTCAGGAACTGTACTTAATAGAAATACTTCATCTGAGGAAATTAAAGCACTTTAGAAACTACCACACCAATGCAACTAACCACAATTTGGAAATAGGTCTTGATCAATGACACATGATAAAACTAGTGGAAATGTGCTGCGGCTATGGGTGGGAGGAGTGCGGGGGGTGAAGGGGAAAGTAGGAGCATGAATCATGTAACCATGTTAAAAATGAATATTAATAAATGGTTAAAAAAGAAATTAACATTACTATCAGAATATAAAACATCAAATGATGGTTTTGAATTAGATTAATGGAAACATATCACTTATTGTTTCTTTCAGTAGTCCTGGATAGATTTATGTTGTTGTTGTTGTTGTTGTTATATCCATTTAAGGTCAAAACACAAAAGTCTCTTAATTGATCACTGGGAATCACAGGACATCCTCTCCCTTATGTTTGTAGTGTGTGTGTGTGGGAAGACTTATAAGGGACTCGGGCCTCTTTTCCTCCTTAATATATGTAATTCAGCCAGCTATTTAGTTAAAAAAAGCATCAACCAATTATTCAGAACATAATACTGCTAGCTGACTCAATCTATAGAGCACTGAACCTGGAAATTGGAAGACAAGGTCAAATCCAGCCTCAGACACATACTATCTGTGTAACTATGGTATAAGTCAGTTAAGTTCCATTTGCCTTCATCCAATGGAGAAAGAAATCACTTAACCATCTCAGTAGCTTTGCCAAGAAAACCCTATGGACAATGCATTGGTGTACTATGATCCACACAGTCATGAACTGTTGGACACGATTGACACTATCCAAGGATATGGATGCATCCCTTCTTTGTCTGGTGAACAGTTCTCTTCCTCATCTACTAGAGTGGATAGAGCACAGGACCTGGAATATGGAAGACCTGAGTTTAATTGTTGTGACCCTGGGCAAGTCACTTAACCCCTATTGCCTAGCCCTTACCACTCTTCTGCCTTGGAAACAATACACAGTATTGATTCTAAGACAGGAGGTAAGGATTTAAAAAAAAAAAAAAAAAGAACTGAACCTGAATCCAGATCAAAGCAAACCTTTTTCACTTGATTTCTCAATTTGTTTTGTTTGAATTTCCTTCCACAAAAGGATTAATATGAAAAAAAATGTTTGGACATCATTTCACAGTAAAATATTTATACAATTTCTTACCATCTTGGATTGGAAGGGAAAGATTTAAAGACTCGAAATTCTTTTTAAAATGTTGGAAACTTTTTACATGTATTTGGGGGAAAATTAAATTAAAGTTTAAAAAAAGAATGTAGAGTTTCAATATAGATGAGGTGGGAAAGGTAGCACATAGATTCTAGACATAAGGAATGACTAGGCAAAGGCAGGGAGGAGAGAAATACAGGACATTTTAGCAGTTACAAATAATGTGATCTGTTGATGAAGATAGATTAGTGAAAGACTGTGGAATACTCTTAAATTTTTTTGACTTCATGTGATAGATAATGAAACTTCTGAAAATTTTGAGCAAAGGAATAACAAAAGCAGATTGAGAGAGACATGGCTAGACAGCAATTTTCCTGAAAAGGATTTGGTGGTTTTATTGGATTAGTTCAATGTCAATCAGCCCTGGTATATGTCAGCCCAATCTCATATAAGATGTGGCTTCCAGGAATAGAGCTGTCCCTTTGGTATGTATTAGGCAAACCATACTGGTAGTGCTGTGTTCAATTCTGGTAACTACAGTTTAAGAACATTGATAACCCTTAGACTGTCCAGAAGGAGGACAATCAATAACACGGAGGACCCTGAGTTCGTGTCATTAATAATAATGATTATAATGTTGATAAGAGTTTGATAACAATAACAATAGACAATGATATAGACCTTTAAGGATTGCAAAATGCTTTAAAATATCATCTCTTTTTTTTTTTCTTACAGTAACTCTATCTTCATTTTCACAGATGAAAAGACTAAGGCAGGCTGAGGTTAAATGGTCAGGTTTGAAATAAGGGCTTCCACTTTCTAATTTTAGCATCCTATTCACTCCACCACCTAACTGAAAGTAGGCTTTTAGCCTGGAGAAGACTAAGAGAGGATATGACAGCTTTTCCTAACTATTTGAAGGGCTGCCTCATGGATAAAGGATTGTATATGGCAATTACAATGACCCAATTATAATTACAATGGTACAATTACAATTACAGTCACCCAAGATGACAGAACTCCAAGCAATGGGAAGATGAAAAAAGAAAGAGAAAATTTTAGGATAGAGTTAATTAAACTTTTTTCCCATAACAAATAGAGCTGTTCAAAGGTTAGATGGGATGGTTCAAGAAGTGAAAACATTTCCACTCCTTGAAGGCTTTCAAACAAAAAACAGGTAGTCATTTTTGGGGTGCTTTGATTCTTGTTCTATATCATTTCCTAGCCAAAATCAAGAAATTCTTTTTATTGATTTCTAAGGTCCAGAACTCAGAAATTCTGTTATTCTGATCATTCTAAGACTTAAATCATGACTGTGTGACAAAAATAAAGCATATTAAATACTTTCAATTTCCTCTAAGTAATATGCTGAGAAGTACCCGGTGGCTCAGATGAAAAATTATCATTCTCGCTATATCTGATCAGTTTTAAGCTATGGACCAAATTTTGCCCATCAACTAACTCACCCATTCCTATTGTCATATAATAAGCTTCATGAGGTCAGAGATATCATTATGTCTTTTTATGCCCAGCAATTATCATAGGGCTGAGTATTTAGTAGGCACTTGATAAATGTATGTTAACTGATGATTATTTAAAAAATGTAGTTTTATATTTGAGGGGTATGAGAGGGGTGGAGTTATACAACATTCACAATCAATATCTCTCCCTGATATATTCCAATTACTACTGTCCAGAAACAGTCCTTCTAACACCATTCTAAGAAGTCAATCTCTTATATTCAATGGACTTTTAATGAATAAACTTATTATAAGTGGAAATTTGGGAAAATATGATAAATAATTTTCTTTATTAAACAAAAGTATTTGTTCAACATTTAAGGTGAATCAGATTTGTCCATTATCTCCATTTTATAAATCTATACACTAAAACACAAAGAGATTAAGGTCATGCTCAAGATTATAGCAGTTAGTGGTATTATTGGAACAACTATTAATATTTACTGAGTCAAAGTCTAGTATTATTTTTACTATGATAACTTAAGAGAAGGACTTTGCTGACCTTAAAGTAGTATATAAATATTAGATAGTATTATTTTACATTCCCTAAATTAAACATATTAACGTATATTTTCTACCAATATTCAAGAAAAATTTTGTCATGTTGGCTTTCTCCTTTCCTCTTTTCTTTTTTTAAAACATTTATTAATATTCATTTTTAACCTGTTTACATACTTTATGCCCCTACTTTCCTCTTCATCCCACGCTCTCCCCCCACCCATGGCCAACGCACATTTCCACTGGTAGTAACATGTGTCCTTGTTCAGGGACTATTTCCATATTGTTGTTAGTTGCATTGCTGTGGTAGTTTCGAATCCACATCCCCAATCATGTCCGCCTCAGCCCCTGCATTCAAGCAATTGTTTATCTTCTATGTTTCCTCTCCTGCAGTTCTTCCTCTAAATGTGGGTAGCATCTTTACCATAAATCCCTCAGAACTGTCCTGGGTCTTTGCATTGCTGCTGGTACAGAAGTCCATTTCATTCGATTTTACCACAGTATATCAGTCTCTGTGTACAATGTTCTTCTGGCTCTGCTCCTCTCACTCTGCATCAGTTCCTGGAGGTCTTTCCAGTTCACCTGGAACTCCTCCAGTTTATTATTCCTTTTAGCACAATAGTATTCCATCACCATCATATACCACAGTTTGTTGAGCCATTCCCCAATTGAAGGACATACTGTCCCTTTCCAGTTCTTTGCCACTACAAAAAGCGCAGCTATAAATATTTTCGTACAAGTCTGTTTATCTATGATCTCTTTGGGGTACAAACCCAACAATGGTATGGCTAGATCAAAGGGCAGGCATTCTTTTATAGCCCTTTGAGCATAGTTCCAAATAGCCATCCAAAATGGTTGGATCAGTTCACAACTCCACCAGCAATGCATTAATGTCCCAATTTTGCCACATCCCCTCCAGCATTCATTACTCTCCCCTTCTTTCATTTTAGCCAATCTGCTAGGTGTGAGGTGATACCTCAGAGTTGTTTTGATTTGCATTTCTCTAATTATTAGAGATTTAGAACACTTTCTCGTGTGCTTATTGATCCTTTTGATTTCTTTACCTGAGAATTGCCTATTCATGTCTCTTGCCCATTTTTCGTTTGGGGAATGGCTTGATTTTTTATACAATTGATTTAACTCCTTGTATATTTGAGTAATTAGACCCCTGTCAGAGTTTTTTGTTATAAAGATTTTTTCCCAATTTGTTGTTTCCCTTATGATTTTGACTACATTATTTTTGTTTGTACAAAAGCTTTTGAGCTTAAAATAATCAAAACCATTTAATTTACATTTTGTAATTTTCTCTAACTCTTGCTTGGTTTTAAAGTCTTTCCTTTCCCAGAGATCTGACAGGTATACTATTCCTTGTTCACTTAACTTATTTATAGTTTCCCTCTTTATATTCAGGTCATTCACCCATTCTGAATTTATCTTGGTGTAGGGTGTGAGATGTTGATCTAGACCTAATCTCTCCCATATTGTTTTCCAAATTTCCCAGCAGTTTTTGTCAAATAGTGGATTCATGTCCCAAAAGTTGGGCTCTTTGGGTTTATCATACACTGTCTTGCTGACATCATTAACCCCAAGTCTATTCCACTGATCCTCCCTTCTATCTCTTAGCCAGTACCATTTTGTTTTGATAACTGCTGCTTTATAGTCATAGTTTAATATCTGGTACTGCTAGACCTCCTTCCTTCACATTTTTTTTTCATTATTTCCCTTGATATTCTTGATCTTTTGTTATTCCAAATGAACTTTGTTATAGTTTTTCCTAATTCAGTAAAGAAGTTTTTTGGTAATTTGATAGGTATGGCACTAAATAGGTAAATTAATTTGGGTAGAATGTTCATTTTTATTATGTTAGCTCGTCCTACCCATGAACAATTAATGGTTTTCCAATTGTTGAGATCCAGTTTTATTTTTTTGGAAAGTGTTTTGTAGTTGTTTTCGTATAATTGCTGTGTTTGTTTTGGTAGATAGATTCCCAAGTATTTTATATTGTCTAGGGTGATTTTAAATGGTGTTTCTCTTTCTACCTCTTGCTGCTCTAATGTGTTGGAAATATATAGAAATGCTGATGATTTATGTGCATTTATTTTGTATCCTGCAACTGTGCTAAAGTTGTTGATTATTTCTACCAGCTTCTTAGTTGATTCTCTAGGATTTTTTAAGTATACCATCATATCATCTGCAAAGAGTGATAGCTTAGTCTCCTCATTGCCTATTTTGATACCTTCAATTTCTTTTTCTTCTCTAATTGCTATTGCCAGTGTTTCTAGTACTATGTTGAATAATAGAGGTGATAATGGGCATCCCTGTTTCACTCCTGATCTTATTGGGAAGGCTTCTAATTTATCCCCATTGCATATAATGCTTGTTGATGGTTTTAGGTATATACTGTTTGTCTGGATTTTCTCTGTGTAAAAGTTGTCAAGTGTTCCAGAGTTTTTCTTGATAATCTTTTTCTTCTTCTGGAGTTCTCGGCTTGCCATTGTTAGCCCCGCCCCTTTTCAGCTTTGTCTTCACAGTCAGGGTCCGCCTGCGCTTTCTAAGCTCCCGGGGCCTCCGGTCTCCTTGTCCTCGGGGTCAGGCCTCCTGGTAGACCCCAGTCTGCCCCTCTGCCCGAGGCTCCTTCAGCAGTCTCAGGGGCTGCTTCCATAGCCGCACTCCCGTCTGCTTCGGGTCCTCACTTGAGGTCCAAGCCTGGGCAGATGCTAGGGAAAGTCTGTGGGCTGGAGATCTTTATTCACGCCTGGGGCGATGCCTTCACCTGTGCAGACACTAGGGAAAGTCCCTGCATTAGAGATCTTTGTCCCCACCAGAGCAGATGCTCAGGAAAGTCTGTGTGTGCCTCCCAGCCACTTGGGGTCCCTCATCTTGCAGCACACAGGTACAAGCCCTGGGGCTGCTAGTGATTATCTGTTTGCCCTAGTCCTGTTTTCACTCTTGTGCATTGGCCTTGATATTGTGCAAGGTGTGTGGTGTGGGGGATGGGGGAGGGGCTCCTTCCTCTCGCGTTTTAGTGAGAGCTGTTTCACCCCTTTATAGCATGGAAATGCCCCGATTCTGGGTACCTTCAATGCTGCACCCTGTTGTGGGGTTCCTTCTTTCCTCTTTTCTTTATCTACTCTGAATATATCTTATACGTATACTTTAAATTAATTAATGCAGTTTCTTTCCCTTTAGAATATGCACGAGTTGTTATTAGGGGTTGTTCTGTTTTTTCTCTGGCATTTGGCACAATACCTACCATGAAATAAGTACTTTTTAATGATTGTTGATTGACTTATATTGGGCTTAAAAGTTTACAAATAGAAAATAATACTATCGAATAGTTTCATTTTTAACTAGACTTCAACTCTTTCTTCAACCTTGATGATAAGGAAATATATTAGGATGCAAACATATTTTTCTCTTGGTCTGGATTTAAATATTCAGGACTCAAGATTTAAAGATTGCTTAAGGAGAAATAAAATATATTTTAAAGCCAAAAACAATGATAGAATACATATAGACAGCAATGGGGAAAAGCCACCCTAAATCATGACATTTATTTTAGTGGTATTTAGTGTCTTCAACTCCTTTAATGTCTTTTAACTTGAAATATCATTCTTTCTATACATGAATAGCTGTAAGAGGTCATCACTGGTCCTCACTGCACCTAAGTCCTTTTTTAGAAGACAGTAAGGAAAATGGACACTCTCCTTACCTCTAATATCCATTTGTTTAGAAATAAGGAAATTATTTTTAATAACTAGGAACATACACTTAAATAACATTTTTCTTAGTCTCTCTTCTTATGCTTCAACTACTTCTTTCTATTATAAAGGAATCTGGAAACATTTTGAGACCCTGCATCCTTTCCTTCTTTTTCCTGCTATCACTGAATATAGTTTTTCAGAGGATAAATCATGATTTTACACAGATTACGACAGTGTGTCATTATAAAATATTTCATACCTGATGACCTTTGAGCATTTCTTATTCAAAGATGTATGAAAACTTAGCATGAGGTATGTCTAATGATCCCTGTATAAACACCCTGAAAGCTCCCTCCTACAATGACTCAGGCAGGTAGAAGACACATTTTCAACACTAGTCTTCAATCTAAACTTCACTGGTAGTGCCTGACAGGTCTCATTTGCTAAATAAAGTACAATATGTCAGTTTGAAATAAATGTAAATTATCACCTTTCTTCCTAGTTAATTAAGGTCTGATTAATGCAATTCTGGCAGTTGTTGAAAGTACAGTAAGAGAATAGCTTTTGTTGAAAAAACAAAAACTCAAATATAAATCATGGCCCTGTCTTATATGTTGGACTTTGTGTTAAAAAGATTATCCAGGATCATTTGTATGATTTGAATATGGGCAGATCTTCATATCTAAATGAATGAACCCTACAGTTTGGGTATCAAAGTCTCCAAATCTTCTCTATACATTTGAGTTAGCATTAGATAAATCTAAGCATGGATCAGTCATTAAAGGCTAAATTCTTACTTAAAGTAAACCAATGTAATTTACAGGAAATATAACTCAAATCACATCCAAGTGATTAAAGGAAGACTGAGACACCAAAGATATGTATTTATTGTATTAGAAGTTATATTTTTATTGGATCTCTATAGGATAATTTTTTATATTATAGATATAATTATGTTTGGTAGAAGGTAAACATAAAAAATACTTAACAGTTTAAAAGTATTTTAAAAACAAATCAGACAATTATTACTTTAAGGGAAATGATAGTAAGTTGTGCTTTTTATTACTTATATTTTTATAATTTTTATTAATAAGGGAAGTTCTAAACTACCTAAAGATATAAATAAGCATTGTCCTTGAATCAGCAGTCAAAACTAAATCAGTACATTTAGACATCTTGTAGTTCAATGATTTGATTATACAAATAAGATTTACAAGGAAGAATAAGTGACTTGCTAGCCATCACAAAACTTATTAGTATGAACAAGCACCATATTCCATTTCTCCTGATTCCCATGCCCTTTCTATTAGATGAAAAAGTGGATAAAGTGATAGACCTGGAATCGAGAACACTCGAGTTCAAATCCAACATCAGATAATTACTAGTTGTCTCACACTAAATAAGTCATTTAATCTCAAAGTCTCAGATTTCTCATCTGAAAAATGGCATAATAATAGTATCTGAAAATCCTTTTGACAATTATATTAACCAACATAATGACCAATCATGGTTCCAGAAGACTGATGATAAAGCATGCTTCCAACTTCTTAGAAGAGAAGTGATTGATTAAATAAGTAGACTGAGTGACAAATTTTCGACATGGATGATGTATATGTGCATGTGTATCTATGTATGTGCATTTTCTTGACAATAACTGTTACCTAGGAAAGTTTTTTCTTATTTTGGGAATTTTTTGGTTGGTAGAGAGTTTTGGAGGGATGAGGAAGGGGATTCTTGGCTAAAGATAATAATGCAAAACAAAAAGAATGAAGGATGTCATTAAAATATTAAGAATACATAGAAAAGTGAATTCAAAAGGTAACATAAGCATGTTAGTATTGATCTTACACTAAATTTAATATAAATTTCTTTGATTTAATTTTTCTTCACAAATTGCATATCAATCAAATTTTCAATTATTATTTTCTGACACTTTGGAACTATCTTCTCTCCCTTTCACATTTCCCCCTCCCCAAGAAGGCAAATAATATGACATAGGTTGTACATGGGTTGTCATACAATATATAATTTCCATGTTCATCATATTGTGAAGGAAGACACATATAACTTACTTTAGAAAAAATCCAAGAAGGAAATAAAGTTAAGAACTGTTTACAGTTTCTTTTATGGAGATAGATAGCCTTTTTCATAAGAGTCCCTTGGGATTGTCCTGGATGCTTTCATTGCTGACAGTTGTTAAGTCATTCACAGTTGATAATTGTACTTTACTGCTATTACTGTGTACAAAGTTCTGTTTCTGCTCAATTCATATGAATGCATCACTTCATATAAATCCAGGTTGTTGTTGGTGGTATTTTTCATAATCATCTTGTATGTCATTTCCTATGGCACAATAGTGTCCCATTATAATCATATACCACAGCTTGTTTGTCCATTACCCAACTGATGGACATTTCTTCAGTTTCCAGTTCTTTGCCAACACAAAAATAACTATTATCAATATTTTTGTACAAGCAAACCCTTTTCCCCAATTATTCTTCTTTTGTGGATACAGATCTAATAGTAAGATTACTGGGTCTCAGAATATGCACAGTTTTATTGACTTTAGAAAATTGTTCCAAATTGCTCTCTAAAATGGTCCTACCAGTTCACAGCTTTACCACTAGTGTATTAGTGTCCAAATTTTTCCACATCCTCTCCAATGTGTATAATTTTCCTTTTTTATCATATTAGTCAGTCTCATAAATGTGAAGTGGTACCTCAGAATTATTTTAATTTATCATTTCTCTAATTAATCGTGATTTGGAACATTTTTATATGACTAATAATAGTTTTAATTTCTTCAACTGAAATTAGCCTGTTCATATCATTTGACCACTTCTCAAGGGAAAACTATCTGAATTCTTATAAAATTGACTTAGTTATCTATATGTTTGAAAAATAAACACTTTGTCAGAAAAACATGCTATAAAAATTTTCCCCAGATTTTTATTTTTTGTTTCCTTTCTAATCTTGACTGCATTGGCTTTGTTTGTGCAAACTTTTTAATTTAATGTAGTCAATCAAAGTTATCTATTTTATAGCTCAAAATGTTCTCAATGACTTGATTGGACATAAATTCTTCCCTTGTCTCTATTTCTGACAGGTGAACTATTCCATGCATCTCCAAATTGTTTATGATATTACCATCTATTTCTAAATCATGTATCAATTTTGACTTTACCTTGCCATATATTGTCTGTACCTAATTTCTCCCACATTGTTTTCCAGTTTTGCCATAAGTTTTGGGGGAATAGTGAGTTTTTCTTTCAAAAGTTTGGATCTTTGGGTTTGTCAAATACTAGGCTACTATGATAATTTATAGCTGTGTTGAGTACCTAATCTACTCTAATGATGCATTGCTTTTTTTCATAGCAAGTGCCAGATTGTTTGGATGGTTGCTGCTTTATGATACAGTTTGAGATGCTACACAGCTAAACCACCTTCCTTCCTATTTTTTCATCAATTTTCTTAATATTGTTAATAAAATTAATTAAAAATTAATTCTCTTAATATTTTCCTATTCTCCCAGATGAATTTTATTATTTTTTTCTAGCTGTATGAAATCATTTTGTACAGTTTGATTAGTATGGACCTAAATAGGCAAATTAATTTAGGTAGAATTGTAATTTTTATTACTTTGGCTTGATCTATCCAGGAGCAATTAATTTTTTTTCTAGTTCCTTAGATCTGACTTTATTTGTATGAAAAGTGTTTTGTTGTTGCTAATGGTCTTCCGGGGATTTTTTAATTAAGTATAGTTATTTTAAATGATATTTCTCTTATGTCTTTTGCTTTTGGACTTTATTGATAGAATAGAGAAATGCTGAAGTTTTATGTTGGTGTATTATATATCTTGCAACTTTACTAAAGTTGTGAATTGTTTCAATTTTTTTCGGTTTATTTTCTAAGTATACCATCATGTCATCTACAAAGAGTGATAGCTTCAATTTCCAATTCTTTGACACTGCAAAGAGAGCTGCTATTAATGTTTTTGTAGGAGCAGATCCTTTCCCCCTATCTTTGTTCTATTTGGGATATAGACCTTATGGTAGGATTGCTGTGTCAAACGGTTTGCACAGTTTCATAGTTCATTGGACATGGTTCAAATTGCTCTCCAGGATGGTTCTATCAGTTAACAGCTCCAACAAATGTTTATTAGTGCCCATCTCTGCTTCAATATTTATCATTTTAATTTGTATGTGTTCACATTTTTTAAAAATATTAGAAAATGGAATAAAAAGAAGATGGAAAAGAATGGCAGTAATAATTATAATGAGTAATAATGATAATAATAATTAACATTTATATGGAATGCATCAATATTTTGCAAATGCCTTGTAAGCATGTCATTTTAGCCTCACAATAACCATAGGTGGCATATTATAATTTATATTTAATAATACTAGAAGATATACAATTTACTTGATTATACTCATTGCATACATTGTTTGTATGGTTTAGCATATGTTATATTGCATCAGTTCATATAAATCTTCCCATGTTTCTCTGAAACCTTCATATGTGATTTTTTTCTTATAGAGCAATATCTCATTGAATTCATACACCATAATTTATACAACTAATAACTAACTAACTAGCTAATTATATATATGTACCTATATATTATGTCCTATTTTTTATCTCTTTTGGTTAGATTCTGATTTTGAAATTCACACATTTATACATATTTATGCTTCTATGAATCCCTGAAGGCTACTTATGGATCAAAAATCTATTTCATTCATTCATATCACATTTCAGGTACTCAGTGCTAATGGAGCCACACTGATATGTGATAAGGACATTATTCTGAAGAGATGATATGAACTCTTCTGTAGTGTTCTCAACACACCATCATCACAAATGCCTATATAAATATATCCCATTTTATTGAACCTACATGTGTTTTGTCTCATGAAAATTTTATTGTTATGTAATGAATATTGTTCATTTTATCTTTTGTGATCCTTTTTATCCACTTTTTGGCACAAACATCATTCCCTATTCATACAGCCAAAAGTTCCTTGTTCCTGTAATTTATGATACTACCTTTTATGCTTACATCATGCATCTAATTGGAGTTTATATTCTATTATGGTTTGAGGTGATAGTGTGAAACTAATTTATAATAGACTGCTTTCAAGGTGTTCAACTACTTTTTGTTGAATAATGATTAGGTGTCACAGTGGGTATGGTCTTTGAGTTTATCAAATAAGAAGCAACTGTATATTTCTGTTCCTATATGCTGTGTGTCTAATCTGTTTCACTGCACAACTTTGTATTTCTAACTGGTATTATGTAATTTTCTTCTGATTATTGCATTGTAATGTAATTTGCAATATGATATCCCTTAGCTCCCTTCCTTCATATTTTTTCATTACTTCCCTTAAGATGCTTGATGTTTTTTCTCTCTTAATGAATTTCAATATTATTTTTCTAGCTCTATAAGTTCATCCTTTGATAGTTTGCTGAGTATGTCAATTAGTAAATAAATTGCTACATGTAATATTATTTTATCATACTGATTCAATCTAACCATGAGGATTGATATTTCCTTTATCATTTAGATTGTTCCATAAACAATTTTGTATTTGTATTCGTATAATTCCTATAGTGTCTTTGATTACAAAATCCCAAGTATTTTATATAATTTTGAGTTATTTATCTCTTTGTCTCTTCTTTCTCATTTTTGTGGTGCTATAGAAATATGTTCATGATTTGCAGATTTATTTTATATTATGTTACTTGCTGAAGTTAATATATGAACTACCTTTAGTTCATTCTCTAGGGTTCTCTAAGTAAGTCATTTTTTTTACCTGCATATCTGATCATTTTGTTACCTATTTGTTAATTTTTCTCTCAATTTCTTTTCTTCATGTTTTTGCTATTATTTCTGGCAGTCAACCAAATAATATTAGTAGTGACAAAGTACACCATTATTTTATCTCTGATTTTACTGGAAAGGTATTTAGTTAATTTTCATTACATAGAATAGTAACTCGGTGTGTGGAGTTGAATTCTGGGGAGGCTCATATACCCAGAAATTGCTCTAATAAGCAGACAGGAGACTTGATAAGATGCTGGCAGAGACAAGCTGCTTTATTTGGAGAACAGTAGATAGAAGGAGGGGGAGTGAAGGGGAAAGGAAGGAGAGGAAAAGGGATTCTGCCACAAAAGGGGCTTGCTCCGGGCAAAAATGTCCTCTCTTCTTCTAGGTACAATTACAGACTTTTATATCAATCCTGATGCAAGATTCTCCTCCTCCCTTCTATCCAATCTCATATAAGGGGTGGGGGTGGGGGTTTGTGACATTTACAGTTTTGAGAACGTGATTTTCAGCATTAAATACCCCTAAAGACACCTATGATCCAGAAAACCTGTGACTCTCATGGGATTCCCAGGCAGTGACCATAATGATACTTTTGAAACTCACTGTACCTTCCCTCATTCAGTTTATCTTATAGTTGACTTTCTTCCCAGGGTACAGATAAACTCTTCTCAAGGTTTTTGAAAATAAGTCAGGAAAACTGGAAGATTTTTGAGCTCGTGGTGGATAGGCTAAGAAATAGTAAAACTAAGGGGTTTTGAGAATTGAAGTTACAAGCTAAATACTACTCTGAGAATTACACACTGAATATCATCCCACACACTCTGTTTAAGGTAGATATTATTACTTAATGTATTAAGGAGAAGTACATCTATTTCTATGTTTTCAACAGGCATAGATAATGATAGTATATAATTTATTTTATATATTAATGTAACCTTCCTGTGAATATTTTATTTACAACATTTGTATCATCAGGTATATTCAATTATAATTTTATTTTTTGGTTTTGATTCACTGGTTTAGGAATCTAGGTCATATTTGTATCATCAAGGGAACTAGTAAATCCTTTCCTTTCCTGTTTTTATAAATTTTAGAAATAAGTTTATGGCATTAACTTTTTCTTTGAATATTTGGTTGATTTTTATCAATCTATTCCTGAATTTACCCTTTCCCTTCCCTCCTCCAAATGTTAGTACAATAGTTTTTTGTTCAGTTTCTTTTTCTGCGATTTAGATTCTTAAATTATCTTTCTTATTCTATTAATGTGAATATTTTATATTTTATATTTTGTCTATATTCATTCATTTCAGAGAAGCTGTCAGTTTTATTTGCAAAATGATCTCTAGGAATTTTATATTGGTGATTTGGTTTTCCTCTTTCTTTTTCTTAAAATGAAGTTACAGAGTTTATCTATTCCATTGTTATCCCCTTTAAAAAGTTAATAGTTTTCACGATATATTTTAAACCCCTTAGCTATGGTAACATTCTCATATTTACTTATCCAGTCTCACCTTTTAAACTGAACTCCAATCTTGTGTCACTAACTAATTACCTTTCCAAAATGTAGAACCAAATGCTCAGTAGACATCTTAAACTAAACTTGTCCAAAATGTAACTCATTATCTTTTTCCCTCATCTTCTCCCACAGGTACATGCAAACACCTTCCCTATTATTTGAATAACATCACCCTTCTAGTCCCTTTGCATAAAAATTTAGCTGCCATTCTTCATTCCTCATTAACTCTCAGCCCTCATATCCAATCTATTGTCAATAGCCATCAATATTACCTTTTTTATAACTCTCAAGTATTCTTCCTTCTCTCCTCTAATACTGCCGCTGCACTGCTGTGGCAGTCCCTCATCACTTCTTACCTGGAATATTAAAATAGCTTGCAGGTAGATCTACCTGCCCCAAGTCTCTCCCCACTCCAATCCATTTACTATTCAGCCACTAAAGAGATTTTCCTAAATTTCCAAGCACATCCTTCCACCACAGAATAAAGTCCAATGGCTCCATATTGCCTTATTTTGTTTGGCATTCAAAGCCCTTCATAACTTATCCCCCTTCTATTTTTCCAGTTTTTGTTAATATTACTCCCAGATGTATATTCTTCAATCCAATGACACTGACCTCCTTGCTATTTCACAAAAAAAGATACTCTATCTCTCAACTCTGGGCATTTTTTCTGGTTTTCTTCCTTAACTGGAATACTTTTCCTCCTCCACTCTGACTACTGACTTCACTGGGTTCCTTTAAATCTCCACTAAAATTTTATCTTTTATAGTAAGATTTTCCCAACCTTCTTACTTCTGGTGCCTTCCTTCAACTGACTCTTTCCTATTTATCCTACACATAGTTTGTTTGGATATATTTGTTTGCATATAGTGTCCCCCTTTAACTTGTGAGCTCCTGGAGGGTAAGCAATGACGTTCTTTTTCCTCTTTTTGTATCCTCACAATATAGCACAATGCCAGGAACATAGCAGGTGCTTAATAAATATTTATTCTCTCTTTTTTATCTTTCAGAAATTCTAGCTGAACTCGTGATCAACTTATACTCCTTTTTTTAAAAATTCTTACCTTCTGTCTTAGAAGAATTTGTTCCAAGGCAGAATAGTGTGAAGGGCTAGGCAATGGGGGTAAGTGACTTGCCCAAGGAAGCTAAACAATGTCTGAGGTTGGCATATTTTTGTTTTTTTGTAGATTCTTCCAGTTTTACATCCTGCTTTTTTTTTATTAGGTCCAAGTTCTCTGCTTTTATGAAGAGAATGTTTTGGTCCTGTTTTGTATTATCTAGATGTTTGCTCTAGGTTTGAGGTGATGTTATTTAAGGATATCAAGGTTGTCTCAGTTCAGGGAATTACAATATTTCATTATAATAAATTGTAATATGTGGGTTCCTCTCTTCTATCTAATTCTTCCTCAAAGTCTATGTTAAACTCAATAAGGTGAAGAGGTTGAAAGTGCCAACAAAGGGTTTATTAATATTTTGGCTAAAGAGGGGGTATAAAACATGCTGAAGGGCTATAAGCCTCAAAAATCTGTTAGGAATGGCATGGGATGTTTTCATTAGAGATTAATAAGAGCTGTTATTAAATCTTTAGGATTGTGCCTTCAAGCAGCATCTTTCTTCTTCCACAAAGCCTTCTTTAGTCCTTTCCAAACACAAACAAGTCCTTCTTACACAAATCTCTCAGAATAATTTTGTTATTGTTGTTTGGGGGTTTTTTGTATCTTCCCTTTACACTTTGAATCATCAGATCATTATTCTAAAGTAGAAGAGATTTCAGAGGCAATATAACCCAACTCTGATATTTTACAGATTACGGAACTAAATATTTAGGAGCAATCTGAAGCCTAATTGAAATGTCTTTTATAAGGGCACAGATCAGCAGTGTAAAGAGTGAGAGTTGAACCCACATTCTTGGACTTTAGCTCTTTCAATTGCACTGGAAAGGGTTCAAACCAATGTTCTATGACTAAAACTGTCGAGGCCATGAGATCTATAGGACCATCTGGGACTAGATAGAAGTTTCTATTAAAATCCTGAAGCATCAAGTTTTATTGAACTACAAGCTCTGTTTGAGGCCCAACAATGTAAGACAACTGCAAAAAATCTCATGTGATCTAAGATGAAATTGTGAGGATTTTTATATGAGACTAAGCATATTAGTATAAGTGGAATGAGAGAATTAGATCTGGAAGAAGTCTTCAGAGATCATCTACTTCTATCCTCTAATTTAAAGGAAATTCAGACCTAGAAAAGTTGTGTGCTATATGGTTCACATAGAAAGTATCAGAGACGGGATTTGAATTAACATTCTCTGATTATAGAATCAGTTTTACCACATGATTGAATTTTGTTATTTGTTGTAGAATCCTTGTACCACACTGCCTCCCATGTATTCTTCCCTGTTCACACTGCATTATTCTTCCCTGTTCACACTGCATTCTCTTCAAACTGACAGTTTTACAAAGGATATTGATAAGCTGGGGAAATCTGGACAATAATAATCAAAATGATGAAGGGCTACAAAATTGCACCATATAATGATTAATGCAAGTTACTGAAAATATTTAACATGGAAAAAAGAAGACACAATATTAGAAGTTTTTAAATATTTAAAAAACTGTCATGTGGAAGATGAGATCAGATTTATTCTGCATGACACAAAACCACAGGTATAGGGACTCATACTAAGGGTTACAATAGTAAACGTACAAGTACTTTAATTAGTACAATATAAACTTTAAAACAAAAGCTCTCTAAAAATTATAGTTGGCTAAGAATTGAAATTTGAGCTTCATAATTAGTAATTTACTTTTTGTTGGAAGTCTACAAATCAAAACTAGAGGGTTACCTTTCAAAAATGTCTTAGATTGGATTATTGTTCTGGGATTGATTAGATCACAGGACCTCTGAGGCCTGCCCAACTCTTGTATTCTGTTTTTCCACAAATTTTTTGTGACCACAACAATTCCTGAAACTATAATATTTAGATATATGACATATTGGCTTTAACTAGAGGCAATATCAAAAATGATGAATTGACATTCTTTTGAAGAAATGACATATTAGAAAAAGAGAGATGGTATACAATCATATTTTCAGAGCAAATGTATTTCCATAGCACACATGTACCTTTGAGTCAAAAGGAAAAGTTGAAATTTGATTTTTACTAAATTCCAGAAAGAGCTTTCAAATGCCCTCAGCTATTGAGAGATTCTAAGTATTCTTTTGCGAATTCTTCTGTTATTTTCAAGCAGTAGGAACATTACATGGATAACCATCACAATAATATTATTCTGTTTTTTAAGCATCCCTGAATTAAGATGGTCTATCCAGTGATCAGTTCATGGAATTAATTCAACAGCATCAAGAGAAAGAACTGAACTTGGCTAATTGCTCATTTCTACCATAGTCAGGAGAAATGATAATTACTATAGAACTTCTAGTAATATTGATTTCATCTCATGCCAAAAGAGGTTACATCTTGGGAAGTATTTTTCATTTCCTTAAACCTCAAGTGCCATTGTTAATATTAGATTTAGGTGAGTATTTTCTGCCTTTGGGGAAATTTTCAAAAATTAACAGACTGTCAGGTTCCTAAATTTCCTAATCATTCAGAAAGATCTCCATACTTATCTCTTAATATCCCAACCTCATAATTTGCTTAGAAAAAGTAGTTTTCTTGATGTAACTAAAATAACAATAAAATGAAATCAATAATTTTATTGACTATTGAGTTAATATTCTTAAAATAAATGTATTACAAATTATCTAAAGGAAAACTGAATCAGTGTGTTATTTGGAGCAGAAAATTGAGAATGAGATCATTTCATCTTGAATAAATGATGATGACTGTTGAAAATACATGAAACTTCTTGAAATTATGCAAGCATGATTACTGAAAATATTAATTCAAATTTCTCCCTTAGGAAGAAAAAATAAAGCACAATGAAATCAGAGAATTCAGGTGTGTGTGTGTGTGTGTGTGTGTGTGTATAAATTCAGGTTTAAGTTTTACATGCATGTTAGGTTCTGGTCACTTTCTAATGGATAATATAGTAGTACCATTGATGGCCTCATTTCAACTTACACCAGGAATCTATTTCACATCATTTGCTTTTGCTTACATTTACTTATTCCAAAGTGGAGTAGAATACATCTGGGGAGTACAACAAAGAAATCACCAGAGTGACTTAACAGAATGGCTAAGCAATTTTTTTTATTAGATAAACAATTTTATAGATGGGTTTGAGGAGTAGATTTTCATATCACATGACTAACAAAATGGAGAACTAGATATTTTCCTCTTTGCCCATGAACTTTCAAAAACTCCCTAAAATAAGAAATATGTGTTAAGAGACAAAGGGTTTTCAACTTACTTCTCAGAACCAAATATCAGTGAGTCTAACAAAATATCATTTAAATGAAGTGACAGGATAAAAAGCTAATAATACCTAATTCCTAACATCTTTACTCAGCACCCTGGTAGGATTGTATACCCCAATCTACCTACTTGTGCTCTGGATTGTACTCAGCAATAGTCTAGCTGGTGCTGTCATTTCTTCCCAATACACCCTGTCCCAGTCCTTTCTTCATTATTTAATGACAAGTAAACTCTAATGACCTACTTCTGGAGAAGGTGGAGTTATAGGAAGATCAAAGCATATTGTGCCTGGAGGAACAGCTAACTATAGTGATAGTCAGTCAGAGAACTAAAGAACAGAGACAGTTAAATTTGGGAACCAGAAATTGTGCAGCTGAACCAGACATGAAAGAAAGGGAATTTGCATGTAGTTAGGACCAGTTCTGATGCCACAAAAATCTCTAAGAGTAAGGCCAAAGATCTGTGAAAGGTAAATTCCTCAATATGTGAAGAGGCTGAGACAGATCTGAAGCCCTGTCCTTAGCAGATCTGCTATCAGAAGAGGAGAAGTTAGGATACATACAAGGGAATATAATAATAATAAAAAAAAAAAACCTCAACTTGAAATTACCAAAGATCTCAAAAACAAAATGTATTTCAAAACCTTATGCAAATTTAGATAGATCAAAACTCACTATACATATTGATTTTAAGCAAATAGGTTAACAAGGAAATAGTTAAAAAAGAAAGGAAGATAGGCATTCAAACATCTAAATGAATCAAACTATCTTTAAATAATCATAGCAAGACAAAGGAAATTGAGACAATATCTTATAAGAAATAGAACACTATGGATTCCTGAGAGAGGATGAAATTATGTAAAAATATTCCCAAATGGGTCAAGAGAATTTTTTTTAAATTGTGAAGAAGAATTTATAACTTACGCAGAAGTAATTGGCAGAATATGAAAAACTTGAATCTGGGATTAGGTCTAATCAAAATAAAAAAGTGTGTACTAGGAATACATATATAAAAGATAAAAAACTGCTCTCTAAAAGATAGATGGTCAAAAGATTAAATCAAACTATTCTCAAAAGAAATGTAAACTATCAATGACCATATGAAAGAAATTTCCAAATCACTAAATAATACGAGAAATATAAATCAAAACAACACTGAGGTTTCATCTCACCCTCCACATACACATTGATAAAGCATGCAAATAGGCATTGTGGGAGGTTAATGATATTAAGCACACTAAGTCTAAGGGCTGATTTGAAAGCCCTATCAGGACATAAAACAATCTTAGGAGACTACTGGGAATAGAATAGGCTTTTTGTGTTTCAACTCAGCATTGCTTGGTCCAAACTCTCTGCTGGTGAAATGGAGAGCCTTAGGTCAATCCACCTGTAGGTTGTCATTCTCTCTAATGAAGAAGGCTCCTCTTTTCATCAGCTATGGGGACAACACAGCTATTACTTTCAAAATACTCTCATCACCATCAGGTGGTTCAAACTCACAAGGTCACCTACCTGCTTTGGACTTACCCACTAGGGGTACATATTTGCCAAAGATTAGGAAAGAACAAAGACAAAAGAAGGCACATGTAACTGTGTACAGAGTCATGTGGGTAGGAATAGGAAAAATTGACTCTGGCTGTTCACTTATTCAGTCATCTCTAACTCTTCAAGACCCTGTGTACTAAACTAGGCCATGGGGTCTTCTTGGAAAAGACACTTGAGTGGTTTGCCATTTCCTTCTCCATTGGATTAATGTAAACAGAGGCTAAGTGACTTGCCTAAGGCTGCATATATATTAAATGCCTGAGATCATATTTGAATAAGACCCTTCCCAATTCTAGATTATAAGGATTAAATTTTAATGGTTTGGCTAAAATATATGAAGATTATAAATAATAGTGGTGGTTACCGATTTAAAGTATTAATGCTGATAGTCAAAATGACTTTAATAGCTTTTATTTACAAAAGAGGTGGAAAGAGTGAAAGTAGAGAAATACAAAAGAGTAGAGAAGCTATTAGCCTATCTAACTAAATATTGCTCTGGTGCTAGAATCAGCCAGGACTTGTTGACCTTCAACAGGAATTAAACTCTCTCTAGAAGACAGGAAGGGAAAGCCAGATATCCACTCATCCAAGTTCCCTCCTAAAGACAGGTCAAGACAATGACTTGAACTGAAGGTAATTCTTGAGGCCTAATTTCTTCCTTGAGCCAACATTCTTCTTGAAGCTGACTTCCCTTTTGAAGTCCAGCTCCTTCTTGACGCCATCTTTCTTCTTGGAGTCAACTTCCCTAGTCACAGAAATTCAGGGCCTTTTATAGTGGGTTCTTGTCTCTTCCCTTTTCACAGGGGCCAATCAGAGCTTCCAAATTGTCTAGCATTGGCCAGGGGGCAGTGTTTGTGGGAACCAGTTCTCACCTTCTGGAGTGGTGAATACTCATCAAAAGGGTTCACAGATTTCTGGATGACTGAGTTCCTGAGGGTGTGAAATCTCTAAGTGGTTTGAAAACTCCTCCACCTAGTTCAAGGTTTTGTTGATTCAATCAAAAAGTAGACAAAGAAGAGTTAATCCTGTCTTCACAATCTAGTGAGGTACTAAGTAGGGGTACTTAAGTTATTGTTAACCAAAGTGTTAGCTCCAACTAGGCAAAGAGAATGAGAGATTCATTTTCATAAGTGTAAACTCAAAGAGAACAAAGAATTCCCTTTTATAAGACCCAGTGGTCTATAGCCAATAAACCAGCTAACTGACCTGCAATTGCCCCTTTTCCACTCAAAATACTTGGTTTCTACTTCATACCATCTACTTTTCTTCTATCCTTCCCAGCCCAGAGATCATTTTTCTTAGAATATAGAATGAAACTAAATTTGACATTCATATCATTGTTCTTTATTATCATTCAAGGTATCCTAAAACCAGTGCTTTTCTTCATCTTTGAATCACCCCTAATGTTGTCATTAGAACTAATTGCTAGTCTCAATTCTCACTGTAATTTAGTATCACTAATGCTATATCTACATCATGGAAGCTAGTCGCTATAATGGATAGAATATTGGACTAGAGTAAAGAAGACCTCAGTTTAAATTCTGCCTCATATATGTATTATATTTATGTTCCTGGATATGTCATTTTGCAGTTTCTAATCTCTCATTACTAAAATGATAGACAATCACATTTCCTACCTTTTAGAGTTGTTGTGAAAATGAAATGAGATAAAGTTTGTGCTTTGTAAACTTTGGCATACTATATATATTTTTAAATGAACAGCTTTATTCTGCTTTAGAATAGAAACCTTGCTTTAGTGCTGCAAGGTACAATGAAAGTCTGACAATGCCTACAATTATTAAAGTATAAAAATACCCCATGTGTTAACCCAAAAGGCTAGGGAAATGCATCAATTCATACCTTCACAGCATGTTTCACTGGTATTATTTACAATTTCTCTTGTTTAAATAAGCCTGAGATGTCTCAGACATTCTACGTGGTTTTTGCTACAGTACAGCATTTGACTATATGTTCAAAAACTCCAAAAAGTTGTTCAATATCATGATTTCTGGTTCCTCAGAAAGGTTGTGTTGGTAACATGCAAACCAACAATACTAAAGAATATTATCTCATTTATGGCTGCCAAATACCGGACCTTGATAAGGAAACCAAATTACAAAATACTTCCTTTGTAGTGCTATACAAAAGATATAAAATTAAAATCAAGATAAGATTACCAGCCAAATTTAAATACTCCCATTTTCTTTCCTATCATGCAGTTCTCCACTTCTTCATTACTAATCAACATTTTGAAGATCGTGGTAAATATAAAAAAAATCAAAATATTATTTAAGGGCAATATTATGTCTTTATATTACTTCTTAGTTATTTGCCCTTACTTCCATTTTTATATATTTTCTTTCTTTTTTTTTAATCTGAGTTTGCTAAGGAATGTCTTGACTCTCATCTGTCTCTATAGCAGCTCCTATCTTTTTCCTTCTTAGATAAATTATTTTGGCATGGATCTTAAAAATTCTATTCTTAAGATCTCGTGGACTGCCTTATGCAAAATATTATGACATTATATCCCGTAATTTTTTTTAATGAACTCTTTGAAATTTTTTTCCCCAAACTCCAAAGTATATATGGGATTATACCAGACTTTACTCTTTTCTGTCAGAAATTCTTTAATGGAAATGTCATTTATTCCCAAGGTTCTATAAATTCGACTTCACTATTCTGCCTTGTCATCAGAAACATGTTCATAATAGAAGCCTCCCCCCACTTTTTCAAAAACTTAAATCATTTCTAAGACATATTACAAATATATAATCTGCAGTGTTTTTGGCAAAAAGATAGCTTCTAGTAATCACACAGATAATTGCCTTCTCTCTTCATTAAAATGCAATGCTTCTTCCATAATGGTTTTGCAATTTGTTTCCAAAACTCTTTGTCTAATTTATTCTTCTGATCAGATAGTCTATAGTATATCTTTATAATTACATAATTTTTTCCTTACTCCATTCATCCAAACCTAAATTCTCTCCTTAATACTGATTCTCTGTATCTACTGTGGTGATTAACTTCTAGGATCACTAAATTCAGGAATGTGATGGTGCTAGTTCAAATCGGCTCTCCAGAGCTGATTGTTAAATCAGCAATGGTCCAGCAAGTTGTAGAGATCATTCCAGGAAGTCAGTGAACAAACCTTTCCACGGGGCCATATTACTTTTGAAGAACCAAAAACTTGTAGCCACCCAGTCTAAGCCATGAAAACAGCAAAAGGATATTGAAAATCTGATATTGAAAAAAAGCTGTTATGGTTACAAAAACACTCAAGACAAACATAAAAGATGACAATGACAAAAAATATTTACAAGCAAACACTCAAAATTTAAAATAAAAAGGCAACAATCATTCTTAGAAAAATTAGAATTTTTAAAAAGCAAAAAAGAAAAGAATTAAATTAAATTTAAACCAATTAAGAATGGTAGAGGAGAGAAAGGGAAAGAAAATAGGACTATATAATAAAAACAATTTTTCCGGATTACATAATAATACAATTTTCAATAAAAATTTTCTGACACTTTTTGTTCTATATTCTTTCCCTCCTAACCTCCTAACCCCCTTCTCAAGACAGGAGATAATATGATTAAAGTTGTATATGGATTATCATATTTTATATTTCCATGTTTATCATATCATAAAAGAAGACATATTGCTTACAGCAGAGAAAAATTGATGGAGAACATAAAGTGAGGGATGTTATATTTCAATCTGCATTCAGACTCCATCAGTGCAAGTGATGTCTAGATTTTCGAAAATGTTAATAAATCACATTAAACTTAGAAGTGTGTCAAGACTACTTTTTTTTTCCCCTTTTGGCATTTGGTAACACTTTACCATTACAGCTTTTGCTATTAAAAGATAACATTTGGGATATATATATATATACATATATATATATATATATATATATTCAATACCTTGTTAAAACCTGAAAAAGTTTCATCTTCATAAGATATGATAGTTTGTCATCTATTAGCATAGTCTTGGAGAACCCAGAATTATCTCCATCTCAAAATGGAATACAAAAATAAAACCTTAATAGAAATGTATTCTCCATGTCCACTTAAAATACAATTTGAATTTAATTGTCATATTAGAGTATGCTTTAACCTCACTGAAATGATATTTATTTTACAGTGGAATTCAGATAAGATCAATGTATCTTAGAAACCATTCACTGGAGCTTAAAACTATGCTCTAAGGAGGCTAAGTTTTGATCCAAAACATGAATTCCCTAAACAGTAGAACCATAAGACTCCAACCTAGCCAGTGGCCTCAGTATAATTCTGGGGTTATTTTTCCTTAATATTTTGGAATAATGAACTGATCACAAATTGCCTTGCAATAAGCAACTCTGCTTTTACTTGTGTGTGTTTTATCAGTTAAGCACTACAATCAATTAGCACTTTAGAGACTGCTGATTAGCATCGACTTTAGCAGAATTAAAATTAATCAATTGACTCTCTCAGTTACCCCCTCTGCATTCTTAAAGTATTGTTCCTCAAAACCCATTCTGACCCATTGCTTCTGTACACTGTGCAAAAGAAAAGAATAGCTCTTCACTGACCTTGAAAATCATCGCAGATAAGAAAGCTTAGGGAGGAATGAGTTACATGTATTTATCCTTGCAAGTTTGATTTTGCTTTATATATGAAAGCTTTTCCCATTTTTACTCCGTTAAGTACTTACCATGGGAACCTCTGCAGCCTGAAATATATTAGGAGAAAGGCCTTTAGGCTTCTCCTGACCTGCTGTTTGTGGCGGTCACTACATAAAAAATGGACCACATTTGTGAGGCTAGAGAGAGAAGAAGTCTAGTAATCGAGATGGTGAGTCTCCCTCTCCAGCTCCCATACTGCCCAAGCAATTCTAAGAAGAAATGCTTAAAAATTAATCTTTCCTTTAGTAACTGTCCTGAGGTGCTCTGTTCTGTGAATTACACACAAAGGGCAGGATTTGTCAAAGAGGCATTCAGAAGAGTTGCCTTTTGTTTTCCAAATGTTAATGGGGAGGTATTCGGATTTGTTAAAGTATTTACACATTTCAAATTTTAGTAAATTACTCAGCAACAGTCACTAATTGTATTTTTTTATTTATGCATTCCACACTTATCTATTATTAAAAGACAGGACCTCTAAACAATTGGATTTCACTACTATCTGCATCAGGTCTTCTGGGGAATAGGAAAGGTCAGGGAGTGGAAGTGGGTGGAATTTTCTATAAAGGCAATATAGATTTTTTATAATTATTACAATTCAAAGAAGATAAACTTTGAAGTGATTTTTGTTCACATTCAAAAAGAACAAAAGGTGCCTGTTGTCTCCATTAAAATTGTCCCAATGGAGAAATCTTCCAAGATTAGTCTACTGATAATCTATATTAGGCAATGTTGCACTTGGTCTGGACACTTTTGAATTGCTCTCTAGTTGTTTTGTGCATTCATTTGTGCTTCATCTCTTCAATTAGATTTTGTCTTTCTTGATAAGGAATAATTATTTTCTTCTATTATATATTATATTTGTTATGATGCTCAAATAGATAAAGAGTAAAGGTTTTTAATAAATACCTGTTGATATGTTAATTTCCTTAATAATAATCTTAACACCTAAAACATTCAGCACCTACTTTGTACCAGGCACTGTGTTAAACACTTTACAGTTATCACTTTTGATCCCCAAAATAACCCTGGGAGGTAGACACTATTATTATCCTCCATTTTACAGGTAAGGAAATAGGTTAATTGACTTGCCCAGGGTCACAAAGCCAGAAAGCAACCAAAGCCAAATTTGAACTCAGAACTTCCTGACTCCAGGCCCAATGCCTGATCCACTGTGCCATCTACCTAATACAATTATTTTTTACAGTGACTATTTAGGATATATTTCATGGTTCCTCCACAAAAAGCCTTTAACAATGCAGATATAAAGATTATTCTGGATTCTCATAGGCTAAGCAGCCAGGTAGCTTAGTGTCTAATGTGCTTAGAATTCAGTCATGAAGAATTGGGTTGAGATTTTTCCTCAGACATTTAATAACTAGGTGAATTTGAGCACAGAGCCTCACTTTCCACATTTATTAAATAGAGACAATGTATGAAAAAAAGCATTTACTAAGCTTGTTATATCTAAAACACTGAGTTTTGATCGGAAGAGCCTCACATTCCAATGGAAAAGACAGCATATAGAGAAATTTTCAGCTAGGAGTCTGATGGAAAGGTCCTATATTCCTTAAGGTAGAGGTGCATAGCAGATGGTAATAATCTTCTTTAATATTATTTCCATCTATTAAAATCATATCAATTTTTGAGGTTAAAGTCATTGATAGTGTAGAAAACTTATTGGGGAGGAAAAGGTTATTTTCTTTTCTGCGTCTCTAATAACTAACTGTGCCTATAGCACTTGGAGGAACAATTGTCAGACTGCCTCTCTCTAAGGGTTATTTGCCAGGCTAATAGCTGGAAACTTGCTGTCCCAAAAGCTCTTAGATTCAGGGTCCTAGGATATCTCTGTCAAAATCAAAGAGCAAATCCTATTAAAGGGGGTAAAAGTGATAGTGATGGTATTAGTTCAACTTACCTATTATATTCTATTCCTCACTTTATACTGACTTGCCTGCTCTCTGAGAAATAATAATCATAGTGCCAAACTCCCAAAGTTTGCATAGGAAAGCAAATGAGATAGCATATAAATCACTTTTCAAAACTGAAATTTCTTCATAAATTTTAATTATTATTGTTGTTGTTACTATTATTAGACAAATTCTTACAAGTCCTACAAATCTGGAAATTCTTCAGTTTGGGACTGAATTTGACTGTCATCTGAAGAGCAAGTTATTTTTGTAATGACAAGTCACAAAACCTAAGTAAGTTGAAGTATACATCTTCTAGTTATACTTTAAATAATCATATTTTCCCTAAATATCAATATTCCTTCTCTTTATGTAGCAGGTATAAACTAATAGAAAAATATAAACTTTCTTGTAAGGCCGTAGAGTTGAAATTCAAGCTCTAATTAGAAGACAGAGGGGACTATAGACAATGCACCAATGGTAAATACATGTTGGGTGCACCAAACTGTAGTCCTCCAAATTAGTATCGGGATTCTAATATGGGTGAGGGAAGAATCTACTCACAGTTGTCTAAGGAATTTTCTTATATAGTAGAAGGGGTTCCACCTTTTCAGCAGCAAGAGTCTACTGCCATAATCATTCTCTTACTAACTGGGTTACAACATCTTTCTCTTCTTTTCAAAAGTGTGTTACTAGTCAGAGAGAGATCTAGAAATATGTAAAATTCTGATGCTTCCAGAAAGGATTTGTCTGTATTTGTGTGGACAAATACAAGCTATAGCCATGTTATCATGTAACAGGGAATTGTTATATGATATTGCCATATAATGTATATATATTTATAAATTGTAACAGAGTATTGAGACAATGAAAATCCAGTTCTCCGGAATATGTAAAATATGTTCTGCTTGATGCAATAATCCTCATGAAGTTTTGATGAACATTCTTCTTTTTAGTAGTTGATGATACAGAATTGAGGGACCAAGATCTATCAGAGTATGTGTAGGTATCTTGTGACTGATTACTGTCCTTTGTTGCATAGTAAATATAAGTTTTTTCATTGATTACCTAGCCAGAACTAAGTGTGCATACAAAAGGTATTAACTGAACAAGACATTCTCTCTGGAGACAAGGACTTTCATGAACAGCAAAGAGAGGTGAGATGAATAAGTGGTTTCAATAATCAGTTAAATGACAAAATTAGTATAAAATTTTCCTTTACTACACATAGATGAGATAACAAAACTGTTTTTCTCTCTGTGCTTTATCTATTTTTTTTTCCTGAAGATGGCTACAAATTTTGAACTTCAAAAAGTCAAATGATCAAGCTTCCAGAGGCCTGGAAGAATAATCCAAACCAGAATTTACCTGTGTGGGGCTGACCTATGTCCTCCTTAACCTAGGAGGTAGGAAACTGTGTACTATGGGGAAAAAAACCTACTAATCAAACATCTGTGATATTTGAAAATTAACTTGATGAGCCTAATACTTTGGAGAAAGTGCCCTAAGTTTGAATTCACTCTCCCCAAAGACAGAGAGACAGAGGTTGTAAGGAGAAAGTATGTCCTTGGTGTTGGCGGAATGCTTTGTAATTGTGTTTTAACTATGTCTTATCAATAAATATTCTTTGTAAAACCTAAGTAATATTATTTGATTAATAGATATTGTGGTATTAATCACTGAGTCTATTAATAATAGGAAGGAGATATTAAATGTAACTGGTGATTGATAATGGAAATGCACAATAGAATGGAAGTTTAAACAATAGTATTTGAAGAACACCAGTACCCACTAGTAATTCCTATAATCTGTAAATATCTGGCTCCATGAATCAAAACTTCTTGTTTAGTTGGGCAGAAAAATTCCAGTTAATATAAGCTGCATTAGAAAGAAGTTCCCAGAACCAAATCTATCCTGTCTTCAAAGGGATACTATGACTATTTTAGGAACCTTATTTTAATAAATGGGTAAAATTTATAATCCTATATTCCATTTCTAGAATATCCAACTGTTTTATAACATTTTTATAAAAATATATTTTTCTTCAAATGATCTGGTATTACAGGTTAAATTCTGAATAATATGGTGTGAGTCTAAGAGAAAATAAATTTTCAAAATGAAATTAAAAGCATAATTTGATATGCTGGTGGTCATGCACATCCAACTTAGATTCAAGATCTTATTTAATGAGGGAGATTTGCTTTGCTTTATGCCAAGAGATTCTGGATCTAAGAATCTGGAGGCTGACAGCTTTAAGTTTGAGAATATTAAAATGTCATTCCTGACTTGTCTCAAGACCACATTTCATTTCATTCAAGATGAAGCAAAGTAGTTTGAACTCACATTGTCAAGTGGCAAAAAGAAATAAATCTAGTTCCTTCCAGGGATGGAGCCGAGATGATGGAGTAAGTCAGAGAAGTTCAAGGTCACCATCAGAATCCCCTCCAATCAATGTTTTTTTAAAAAAAATAACCACAAAATGAATACAAGAGAGGAAGAACCAACAAGGAGATAGACAGAAACAACTTTCAAAAATGAAAGACTTAAAAGGTATGCAGAGAACATCTGGGGCACTGCAATGATAGGGGAGCATAGTCAGCAAGACTATAGCAAGGAATGAAGAGCAAGCCACACAATCCCATCACATATATGCTGTCCCAAGTTTAGAATCGAAGCCCAAGCCAATATTCAGATCCTGAGACTCTCCCAGGAAAATAGAGGTCCAAGCTAACCCACACTTGATGGGTTCAGAATCCCATCCCAGGGCAATCTGTGCAAAAGTGGGTTGATCTGTGTGGGCTGGAGGAAGCCAGGAATTCCAGTCTAAGTCTGGGACTTAAAACATAAACTCCGGCTTGGGGTAGTTGGTTTAAACATCTTTTCTCCTAGAAAGATCTAGGTCAAGATCCCTGCATCCTAGTTCAAGGAGTCTATCCATGAACTGAGATGGTTTCTCATTTTCACCTTATTTCAAGTCTTCAAATTCAATCCAGTTACTTAGTCTGTCAGAACAAGCTCTCAATTTATTTTAGTAATGCATTTCTAGCCTGACTTAGATGTATGTAATCTTTGGCAGAATTTGGGTCCCAATTAGGGCCTTCAGTGGGACAGTGAATTGCACCTTTTCCCTTGGCCTGGTTGACAAGAGAAAGGACTTTACACCTTTCTCTTTCTGTTAAGAAGGTATGTAACAATTCATTAATTTCAACCAAGTTGGGATTATAATGTTGATAAATATTTTCAAACTTTTTAATAACCACTATAGGTTCTTCTTCAAAGGAAGGTTCTCCCCTCCCCCTTCTTAAAATCTCTCAGTGTCTTGTGGAGAAAAAGGTATATGATGTCTAATATTTACTAAGTTCCCTCATTTATTGTAAATGGAAACATCCCTTCAAGGAAACAGGCCTGGTTACTGCCTGGCTTGTTGCTCTGTTTGGGACTAAATGCATAGGGGAACAGGGAGGAGAGGTGGGGACAGGGGGAGAGATGGGTTGGGCAGGGGAGGTAGAAACTGGGCCAGGGGAGGAAGAGGCAGGGTGAAGGGAGGTTGAATAGGGATCAGGGGCAGGGAGGAGAGGAGGAGACTAGGTAGGTTGGAAGGGCCTGGGCATGATTGGGAAAAGGAGGACAAGGAGAAGGAGAGCAGGGAATAGGAGCAGAAGGCAAGCATGAAGTGGAAAGGTGGGGAGAAGAAGGTGGTGGGATGGGCCAGTAGGGGAAGGAGAAGTGGTCAGCCAGGCAGGGGGAGAAGTTGAGCAAAGTGGGGGAGGTGTGTATTGGCAGTGGGCAGGAAAAGCTGGACAAAGCAAGAGAGAAGATGGACAGGGCAAGAACAAGGATGGGCAAGGCAAGAGCAAGGGCAAGCAGGACAAGAGGACGGGTGGGCAGGGTGAGGTAGAGACTGGGAAGGCTTGGATGATGAGGGGGAACTGGGATGTGAGAGGGGCATGTAAGGCAAATCCTGGCCTGGATCAAGAGGAGGAGCCTTCTGGCCAGCAGGCTGGGAAGAAGGCAAGATTTCTTTCTTTTTAGACTCAACCAAGGGTTTAGAAGGATGAGTCAAAGAAGTCAAGCCAGAATGGCCTGGATCTAGAGAATTAATAAATACCTGGCATGAGGACAATGAAAGGAGATGAGCCTGCAGTAGCCAATAGGAGTAGTCTTTAGAATTCTTATGGCCAATGGCC
This sequence comes from Gracilinanus agilis, assembly GCF_016433145.1. NCBI lineage: Eukaryota > Metazoa > Chordata > Mammalia > Didelphimorphia > Didelphidae > Gracilinanus > Gracilinanus agilis. The sequence goes on from NC_058130.1 coordinate 241,867,721, forward strand.
AGTTTTAGTTCTTTCAAAACTTTAATCAAATGAACCATACCATGGCCAGTTAAAGGATTTTAGTGTCCAGGTTTTGCAAAGTTTTTTTATCTCCTTTTTGATATACAACCCTCCTTAGGGAACCCTTGTTCATTCCAACTACATAGTACCTAATGCAATGGAGAAATCTCAGGGCACTTTACTTGTTTTTTTCTCTTTATTTCCCATAGTGTCTAGTCTTTTGACTCTAAATGTAGAAGAAAAATTTCTAGTCTTTCTTCCCTAATTTGTTTAGGAAGATTCCTGGGTCTTTTTTTCCCTATCTGAGTGAAGCTTCTGCTCTAGCTGCTGAGGAAGTCAATCAAAGAATCCCAAACTTCCCTAGTAAAAATGTGAGATACAACTTCCTATAATTGTATTGTAAAAAGCAACCCAAATAGAGTAGGGTTAAGTAAGAAATCAATGTAAGGCAATAGTAATTGATGCAAGGCAATAGTATCAAGAATAAATATATATTCATAATAATAATGATTACTTTATTATAATAATTTTATTATGTTTGAAATAATGAATTCTATAATTAGTTTATTCAATTAATTACCATTGCATTGAATAAGTTTGACTTAATTTGGTTTTATTCAATTTTATTCATTTTAATTTGTTAACAATTCTTTTATTTAATTTTATTCAAGTCAGTTGGATTTATTCAATTATATTTAATTTTATTTAATATTTTTAATTGCCTATAGTTTTACTTCTTGTCTATAGATGGTACTACACTAGTGTGTACTGGCCAGGGGGTAGGATTTCCCAGGGCCAGAGGCCAGGGTACCCTAAGAATTAGGAAGGAAAAATGGCATGGGCACAGTACTGCCCTAGTTGAATGGGAGGGGAGGGGGGAAGGCTTTATCCTAGGTCAAAAAGTGGTAAGGAAGATTTAGGAGAGAAAAACAAAAAAAAGCAAAGACTTTCTACTCAAGGCAAAACCAAACACACACACATACACACAAACAAACAAAACCTTCATTGCAGGCAAAGCCACCTCTCAGGGCATGGTCTGAGTATTAGTTCCAAGAGATGGGGAAGAGTTATCTCCCCCAGCTCAGCCCAGAGAACAGAATGGCTCTAAGGGTAAATAGCCAGTGGCCACTTGCTTTCAAGTAGGGGCTGGAGCACTAACTCTCAGGGAAGCCTTGACCTAGGAGCTTTACTGGTGAGAAGCTTGACAGGGAGATGGCCTAGGAGGAAAAAAAAAATTAGAGAAAACCGTCTGGGAATGGGAAAAGGCTTGCTAGGAGAGGTCCGGTTGCGAACAGGACCCCGTGCTGGGATTTTGCCCCTAGAAGGCCCCGAGATGCTCCATAGGGTCAGGAAAACAGAAATTGAGGTGGCAGGGGCCTGGAACCCCCATGGTAGTGAGGCAGCTTTAAGGATATTGTTGCTTCTCACTCTAATGCCTCATCCCCCTAACTAAGCTAATGCTAAAGCCACATGGGGGCTCAGAAGGGGCCTTGGGGCCTAAAAACCTACTCTGAGGAGCAAGATAATCTCCTTTAAAAGGCAAGAGACTGTTGAGATTTGGGTGTACCTTGTTTGGGTCAGGGGTTCCACATAGTCACTGACTGGGAATAAATGATTGTTATTTCTTAAAACCTGACTCCTTTGGGTAAAAAAGAAAAACAAAAAGGAAAACTAAGCTTACTACCCTCCCCCAATACTTAACTCCTCCTCACCAATCCTTTTGGTTCAGAGCTCTGGGCCTTGAGGCTGTAGCCATGGTCAGTTTTGATCTCTGGCTCTGGTTGGCATCTTGGCATTTTTTGGCTAATCTGACTTAGTTTCTAAAAAAAAATGACAAGAATAGTTCAGAGTTAAAAGTGAAAAAAAAGTGTACAAAATGAGAATCCTTATCAAACTTTGTTGTTAACCAACTGTAATATTTAAAATTATGAGGCTGGTTGTAGCTTAATAACTTTATTTAATCAAAAGAAGTAGTAGTAGTAGTAGAAAAGAGAGGGAAAAGTGGGAAAGAGGTAAAGAGGTACTTAGCTTTCTAATCTACTGGCTGCCATTATGGGGGCTCCTTCCTTCACTCAGCCAGGAGTCCAATCTGCTCCCCCACAAGCCTACCAAAGACCTCAACTTCCTGCTGATCTCAGTTTATAGGCTCTTTTCTCCACCCACTAACTCTCACACATCACATCTCAGGAACCAATCATAATTCCTTAATTTTCCTGGGCTGCCCAGGGGGCAATGCCTGTGGAATTATTGTTTCCTGTCTCATTAGTTCATTGGTTCTTTAACTTCCTTTATCTGAGGCTTGTCTATACCTGAATTTACTCAGTAGTATTTGACCTCCAGGTCACTGAGAGATGACATTAAAAAAAAGAGACACCAAAGAGAGAGAAATTTGACTCTGACACTCTCAACATAATGAATGCTATCTATATTTCAAGATTCAGTTCAAAATGTTTTCATTTCCAAAGGGAAATAAATACCATGCCTGTGAATTCCATAAAACTAGGACATTTTATGTGCAAACTAATATTATAAGTAGTCATGTCTTGTCTCCCTTGTAAGGGGGGAAAGGAGGTTTTTGTTTGAATATATTAAAAGGTTAGGTTGCCAGGGAATTGAATAATTATCAATCCCCAAAATGATTTTAGTGATTTATTTATAAATTATAGGAGAGAATGGAAGTAGGGAGATGAGAAGAGGGTAGAGTAAGAAATTGTATTCAAGTCTGGGCTTTACTCTGGCAGAGCTTCAGAGGCCCAACAAGAGCCTAAAAGTCAGTTAACAAGGGGTTTAGCCATAAGGGTTTCTCCCAATCAAGGGAGCTTCTCAGAGGCTAGTGCCTCCTGGGAGGTTAAAGGAGTCAGCCTTCTTCACTTACCATATGTAGTTCTAAGAGAGAGATTTAAGAGTATTCTCACCTTCCCAGGTCCAGTGCTTCTCCAGTTTCCAGCAATGAAGAAGAAGCCTTCTGACTCATTCAACTCTCTCTTTTTAAAGGAGCCTCTTTTGCATCACTTCCAATGGCCTTCTTCTTAGTTTGTGTGTCCAATCACAACAGATGCTTTTCTTAGGACTGCCCAGGAGGCAGTCAGTAAATTCTAATTTGTTACTCATTCTAACACACGCGGGTTACAGATCTCCCAACTTGTGAGTTAAGTGGAGATGTTTTCACCTTTAGTGATTAAATATAAAGATGGGCAGGGTAGATTTAATCTCATTATCACACCCTTATTACACTGTAAGCTATTTCAAAGAAGAATAATATCTTATTAGGTTTGTATTCCATATAGCAATAGCATATACTAGAATGCTCAATCAAAATTTGTATGTATACTAATATATAAATATATTTATATGCATATGTTATATATAAATATTTGTACATATATATGATATATGCATATTTGTATATGTGTATACATCAAGTACATTTATATATAATTCTCTAAGGAACTAATGGTGTTGAGAAACTCTATTTAATTCAGCAATTATATAATTTAAAAATATTTTAGTGATATGTGTCTTACTTTCACAAAGTGAGATTCCATTGAAATGCATATCTACATATGCATGTGTATACACATCCACAAATGTAGCTGTCAATACAGTCCTCCTCTGATACTTTTTCATGTCATGTAAATAATTTTAGCTCCTCAAAATCTGTGATAGTGATAATTGAAAGGTAAACTCTTTCAAGTCCAACCAAGTTGAGAAAAGCTTCATGTAGGAAGCTGTCCTTCAGCTGAGTCTTTAAGGAGCTCATAGATTCAAAGGGGAGAAGGGAGCAGAGAGTGCATTCCAGGCATTCAGGAAAAAAAATTCAAAGGAACTGAAATAGAAGGTGCAATATTTTATGCAGGGAAAAGTATGTCAGTAAGACTAGATGTCAGATTGTAAGAAAGATTAAAAATGTAAGAAAGAGTCAGGTTGTGAAAAGATTTAAATGCCAAGCAAAGATTATATTTGATCATGGAGTAATAGGAAACTACTGGTTTTTATTGGATGTGAATAAATAAATAAATAAATAAATAAATAAATGAATGAATGAATGAATGAATGAATGAATAAATAAATAAATAAATAAATGTATATGTATATATATATCAGACCTAACTTTTAGAAAAGTCACTTTGACTGTAAAATGGACATTGGATTAGAATGTGGAGAGGCTTAAGGTGAGAACAAATCAGATGTTATTAAAATAATTCAGGCAAAAGTTGGTCAGGCCTTAGATTAGAACAGTGGCTACATGAGTTGAGAGAAAGGAAACTATATGAGGAATATAAAGACAGAAATGGCAAGATATGGAAAGCAAATTTTTTAATGCAATTAGAGAGGAGTTTGGAATGACATTGAGCTTATGAGTCAGAGTAACTGGAAGCATAGTGCTGTCCTTGACAATAACAGGGAATTTCAGAAGAGGGATGGGTTTGAGGGAAAAGACAATCGAGTTCTTCTTATGATATACAGAGTTCAAAATTTACAATATGTGCTCTTACATGTGGCACTATAGTTCAAGAGAGTAACCACGCCTGATTATTCAGGGCAGGAGTCATCTTCATAGAAATAGTTATTAAACTCATGGAAACTGCTTAGTTTTCCAAAATATTTATTGATTTGACCTGACTGATGAGTTCATTTAGTGAGAAAGTGTAGAGGGGAAAGAGTTCCCAGAAGAGAGCTGTGGTGTACATCTGCATGATATTAATAAGAAATCAGTAAAGGAGACTGAGGACAGTCAACTAAGTATGAGGAGATCCATGAGAGAGGAATGCCACAAAAAAACTCAGAGAAGAGAAAGTATCCAGGAGGATCAAATGTTTCAAATTTGAGTCACAGTTTCAAATGCTAAAGAGAGAGAAAAGAGATGAAGACAGAGAAAAGGCCATTCAACTTAAAGAAATTACAAGGAGTACCTTTGGAGAGGCTAGTTTCAATTGAATAGTAAAACAGATTTCAAGGATTTGTTGTGTGTGTGTGTGTTTTTTTTACTTTTACAAGGAATTTTAATCTACATACACACATTCACAACACACACACACATAACCTGAATCATATTATCACATTGTCTGACCACACATGCTTTTTTAAACCTCTTAGGTCATGCTTAAAATGACTCTAATACAATACTCAAAGAACTTAACTCTACTACCAATCATGTGGGAGGGGGAACAAAATTTGCAAATCAAAATTCACCATCTCCTCATCATTATGAAATGACTGCTATATGAGCTGATGTTGAGTGAGCAATATAAGAAAACTTCAATCTTGCATAGAATTGTATCCAAATTCATCCTTTCCTGTATTTCATTTGTCTAAAATATTTTCCCTTAAGTAGATCTTTAAATTATATAAATGAACAAATCTTGATAATAAGTAAAGATGTTTAATGATTCCTATTAATTTTAGTAGAAATACTTGTAAAATTGAATTTGAAACAACTTGTCTTCTCAATGAAACCAATAAAAGCCTCATCTTAAAACAAATTATGTGAATGAACTTAGTATGCAACCAAAGTCACATCAATTCAGGAAAAAAAATTGGAGTTAAGTAGAAAGAGTGAGGCTGTAGTAGTAGAGAAGAACTAATGTTTTTCCACCCACAATTTCTACATTTTATCATAATTATTTTAGCATAATTTCTTCTGGTTTGTCATTAAGTAAAATAGACTCTAGCTAAATGATAGTTACAAACTGCTTTGAATGAAAAAATGATGAAACCCTTAATTTAGAGGTTAAGTTTATTTTCAGTTTTGTCTGTATCCACAAACAACAATTTTCTATTTAAAAAAGTAAGTCAATTTGCCCAATTTAGTTGTCATACCTTCCATCCCTATACCCCAGTCACCTCTGGGAGTAGATCCCTAATCCATTCAACTAATTATTAGAATTGATCAAAAGGTATAGGTAATACAAAAGCAGCTGTGATGGGAGGTATGGAACAAGCAACCACTATGCAAAGAGGACACAATGAAGGCTGCTTCACAAATAATTGTGATGATGTGTTAAGGAAGTGCTTTGTGCCAAGACCGTGGAGAAGGAATAGATATTTTTAAAAAAATTTCCAGCTGACTAATTACATGGTGACAGGAAGGCTCTTTGACTGACTTTGTAGGCATCCTGTGAGCACCAGTCTTGGACTCTTATCTCAGTCACTAGAGAGAAATACCAATGAACATCCTGCTCATAGAAATCCTTGTAAAATAGAGTGTAGTCTCCAACTCTGGGAATATTGAAATATTAGAAGAATAAGTCCTGAGAATTCAAGAATATTAATCTAGGCCTGGTTTCAACATTAGGGTAGTCTTGATTTCCTTAGCAGCAAGAGTGACATTCAAGACCCCAGCCCAAAGATAGCTGAGACAAGGGCTAATTTGTCAGAAATTAGATCTTTAGATATGAAATTAGGCCTATAAGAATGAGCTAAGTAATTTTAAGCCTATTCCTCTAAAGACAATGATGACGTGATGGAGGTTGTATCCTCTGAAGAGCTTTTTGTATGAGAAAGAGTTCGTATAAGAGGAGTACTAAAAGGAAAAATATGTGTACCTTTATTCTTTTTTTTTTCTTTTTCTTTTTTTTTTTTTAACCCTTGTAATTCGGTGTATTGTCTCATAGGTGGAAGATTGGTAAGGGTAGGCAATGGGGGTCAAGTGACTTGCCCAGGGTCACACAGCTGGGAAGTGGCTGAGGCCGGGTTTGAACCTAGGACCTCCTGTCTCTAGGCTGTACCTTTATTCTTGCTATTATATTTGAATCAAATACCAATTGGTAAAAAACTTTTCAATATTAAGTAATTAAATAGAACTGAGGCAATAATTATTTCAACTCTAATAATGGGGAAAAAATAGTAAGAGGCAGAAATGACATTTCCATCCTCAAGAAACTTTAGAATCCCAAAAGAGAGATAGATTTAAACATGGCTCTGGGGGAGTCAGATAGATGAAGGTGGAATAATATATACTATGTGATGCTTACAATAATAAATAATAAATTCCTTTGAATAAAATTTGAGATAGTCTGATTTCATGCCAAATTCCCTGCTACATCAGTAGAATGAGATGCCCAAACTCTCCAATTAGATTAAATTTTATGTTTAACATGTATGATGTACCACAACTACTAGGCAGAAAGATAGTAACTCTAATGCTCTCTGCCATTTTAATGGGCAACATATCACTGCACAATGAAATAAAAATATTGTACCAAAAGAAGCCACATTACTAAGGGTGGTAGGGAGGAAGAAGAACAATCAACAACCAACAAAAAAAAGATATTAAATTCCATGCAAATTTATGACTTCCTTCTAATTCCATGACCACAGATAGTTCAGCAGCATTGATTATCTTAGGCTATTTGCTATTTCTTCTGGCGATTTTCCATAATAGAAGAATGTTTTAATCAGACCAAGCTCTTCTTCTTATTTCCTTTCCGCACATCATTTTAAAAATGTTAAAATAGCGAGTCAATTGTCTTCTCCCTAGTGTCCTGTGTATTTGTGGACTACGTGGAGATTAATAGCAGACTGCAATAATCTGTTGTCCTTTGTGGGAAAAAGCTGTGCTGCTGTTTCTGGGAAGAAATAATTGGTACGTAGCTTATAGAGTCAACGTCTGAATTTAATGGAGCATAAAGGGGGTGGTATTTCTCATGAAGGAGGCATATTATCCATTTAAACAGCTTTCAGTCTTGCACATAAATTAGGCCTTAGACAAGCCTTTGAAAAAGAGAAGCCACATGGTAATGAATTAACATCACTTGCATATTTCTAACAAAGAAACCAACTCCTTATAAAAGGAGGAAAGAGCTCCAATTTCTTTACTATATTAGGAAGTCTGAAATTAATTATTGACTTTTTCACATTGTTTGAAGATACTATAACCATTTATTATAAAATATATGTAGTAATTGTTTTATGAGAGCTCATAAAACTCACAAATGAGATAATGTATGACCCATATATATATATATATATCCTCCATCTTAAAGATATAGTTGGCATAAATATATACTTTTCATAAAGTATCCATAAGTGTGTGATTACAAGGTATGTTTGTGAATTTCTCTAGAATCTGCAAGTAAAGATCATGTTAAATTCTTTTTCCAAAGAATTTTTAGTACCATTTAAAAGTTTGAGACTGTTGTTTAATATATCATTATTACTTCTGTTCTGATAAATTTTTAATACAACATAAATATTATTATTGAAATGTTTAAATTTTTCAGAACATAGGGCTTGACATGTAAAATATTTTCCAAAAAACTAGTCTATAATAATTGGAAGGTCTAACAAAAAGTGGAAAATATATAATACATATGCAAATATATTCCATTTATACCTATATAAATCTTATAGCCAATTTAAAGAAAATGTTATCCAGTACATATATTTTCCAACATAATGTCATCTATTTATCACATCAAAGAGGGGAACTACAAAAGTATTTTGAGTAATTTTCTTACCTTTAGGATGAACTTCAACTACATCACTTTATAGATGTAGTTGCTCATTTCATTCCTCCTTCAAAAGCTTCCAGTAGTTAATGATCCACTTGGGTTAAGAAGGTCTTCTTTCTCTATTAAAAATGAAATGCTCCTACTTTAATTTCAGCAATAGTCTTGTTTTGTTCTTTGGAAAAATAAAATTATTTTAAAACACTAAGAACATAAGAAGAAATGGACACTAAATAGCAAGCAAGGTCATGACCTATTTTTCAGAAGTCTGCAAGTACAACAGAATTTGATTAAACTCCTAATGAACTGATCGATAATCCAACACTTCCCACAAATAAGATTCATTTTCTTAAGGGCAAGGAAAAAAATAATAAACAACAAGCATCATTTTATAGGATAGATGGTATAAATATTTAGCTTACCATTAAAAACAATGACCTTTAAAAAGACCATGTTGAACTGGGATAGGGGGTGGGGTGAAGAATAAATCTGACTGAAAATAATAACACCCACACCACTGCACAAAAAATCAGAACAAATTAAACATTTCAATGCAGGGCCCTAGGAAAGAGAGGAAACATTGTATTAAAGGAAAGCATTTTCAATTGACAGGCATGTGTTCTCTTAAATTGGGTGCACACGTTTTCTTTCAAAGTCCAATATGTGTAAATGTGAGGTCAAAAGGAAAATGGAGAATTCAAGGAGAAATGTGAGATGTGCTTGTGATATCCAGGCTTCTTCTTAGAATCAAAACGGATGGAGTATATGACTGGTTCACCTCATTTGTAGACAACCAACTCCATGAACATCATTTTTCAAAAGTTATTTTCATTGCTAAATGGTGTCTATGAAATCGTACTCGAAATAAGTGACCTCTTGTCTCTTTGCTCTTCAAGTCTTTCCTTAACCTCTATATCTCTCTTTGGAGGAGAAATTGTTTCCTATAGTGACCAAGTTGGAACTGAACAACTAACTAAATCCAGTTACAACATGTTAGAGAACACAATCTTTCCTCTTATTTGTTCAGGTTACAGTAATATGTCAAGAAATTCAGGCTAACTTGTATGATGGACTCAACCCCTAAAAAGTCAGCAGAAAAGCTTGGAATAACATTATAAATCCTGAGTTCTGGTATAGCTCAAGATTGGTGTCTATCTTGTGGATTTACTAAAGGTAACATTTCCTTTCCCTTTCTATTCAGAAGAAGGATATTTTTCTATTGTAACCAGAAGTACAGTTTATTTTTTAAAGAACTAAGAAGTTTAACTGATTTTTGTTTGATGTGTAGTAGATCATTTAAGTAGGAGGATATATGTAACTTTTATGCAGTGTTAGTGGAAATTGCATTCTTATTCTCAATAGGATTCAGAGATTTTTTTGAGAGAGAGATGGAGCTGATTTAATGCTACAATTATCCATAGATCTAGATCCATTTACAATCTTATCTATCAATAAACATGAGGTCAAAAATAGGAAAATGTTATCCTAAGAGAAACACTATGAGCTGCTTTGATGCTCAGACTTCCTATTAGAAAGAAAACTTGTAGGAAGGAAGTGGGAATAAATTATTATTATTATTTAATGGAGTCATTTCCCTGAAGGCCCATTTCATCATTCTTCTGAGTCAATGATCATGCCACTCTAGGTTAATTCCATACTATCCAGTGAATCTAGTAGACACATAGAACACAACAACACAACTAAGAGCCAGATGGATGCTGCCTAACTTCTTTCTAGTATTAGAAAAGGGGTTAAAATGCTTTCCTCAATAGAATCACTACCAGAAGTATCTGGACACTCATCTCCAAGTCTACCAGGGAATTTTTTGAAATAAGGAAGATGGGAGAAAATGTATCTGGGTTCAGCTGGAGTAAATTCCCATCAGGAAGGACTATAAGAAGCCCAAGCTTTTGAGATTCATTATCTTTAGGTCTGGATAGAACTGGCAAGCAGATCTTCCAAGGAATGAAAAGAGATGTCTGTAAAAAGCCTTTTTGCTTTTCTTTACTGAATTTCTTCTCTTATTTCTAAGTTTTTGTATCTCAACCAACTTACAGGGGAAATTTATATATATACACATACATATATATATGTACATATATTACATTTATGCCTACATGTATATATTTGTTAAAGAGAATGGGAAAAATAGAATCAAAACTATAATCACTTAACTGAAAGCTATCATATTTTCTAAAGTGTTAGCAAAACTGAAAGGCAATATGTTGTAGTGGATAGAGAACTAGTTTCAGAGTAGGGAAAACACAAATTCAATTCTTTCTGATGGATATTTTAAAATCATAATGTAATATTAAATTATTTAGGGAAATATAGATTTCCATCATGGGGAAATGCATTATATCACAGCTAAGATAAGATAAAATGGCATGACATAATAAAATAAAACATTCATGACTTGTGTACCACTACCTAGTACCATATAACTATTCTATAACCTAAGACACCTATTCCATACTTAATACTCAGATGGAAGCCATAATAATAGCAGCTACCATTTATATTGTGTTTACTATGTGCCAGACATAAGTGATTTTATCTTGCCTATATTATCTTGCCTATATTCTATATATCTAACCTATATTATCTTGCCTGCTGTCTCAGTGTGGGTAGGGGGGGAAAACACAGATCAAAAAATGTCAAAAAACAATTGATAAAATTTCTATTTACATGTAATATGGGAAATATATAATGAAAAATCGAATTGCTTCTTTATTCTTTTGAGGGTTAGTTTTTAGATGAATTTCATTTATCATTTTAATAAACATTCTCTCTTACAGGCACAGCAGTGCTCTACTGGTGACTCTGTGAACTGGTCCAGGCATGCTGAAAAATACTGTGAAACTGTGTTCAATCATCAAGCTGTGTATACACTTTGACCCTTTATAGCACTATTAAACCAATTCCCCAAGAGATAACAAGGAAAATGAATATATATATGTATATATATATTTATAAATATATATATACATATATATCATATATACAAAAATATTTGTAGTGGTCCTTTTCATATCTACCAGCTAAAAATGTAACCTATGTAGGTATTTTTTTACTGGGGAATGTCTAAACCAATCATGTTATATGATTGGAATGGAATATTATTGTGTAAATAATAAATAGCAAAATGGACAGTGTGTATATACCTGCTGAACTTCTTGTTTCTGAAATGAATTGTTAACTTTAAATACTATGTGTCTTGGATTTTATACCTTTGGTGAGTATGTTTGTTTGTTTTCCCTGGGGGAAGTCTATGAATGCTTTTCATTGGTATTTCATTTTCTGTGTTTGGAAGTTCTATACAATTATTTTCCTGCATAATAATATTAAGGGTTTTTTTTTCTTACTGAGCTCTTCAGGGGGACCAGTGATCTTTGGTTTTCTCTATACATGCTGGCTTCATGATTAATATGTTTTGCTTACATAATGAGCATGGTTTCTTTAACATTAATTTTTTAAATTATAAATTAATTTATTTAACATTATTTAACAAATATTTGTTTGCTATATATTATATATATTTATATATGTAACAAATATATTTGACAAAATATAAACATTAATTAATTAATTTAACATTATTAATTTTTCTACTCCTAATCTATTATCCTTTTATTTTTTGTGATATTTACTATTTCATATTCTAATTTTTAAACTGCCTATTGTTTTTGCTGTAAAAGATATAAATTTTATTCTCATAATTATAATTTCTATTATAAACTACTCAGAAATAGCACACTGTGATTCCACATTCTCCTTAAATTCTACTGGATCTTGTCTCAAAGCTTGTACCATTTTCCTTCATTTTGAAATATTTGTTTACAGATGCCTTTTGGGAGCCTTTGGGATAGGCTATCATACTTTCCTTGCTGGTATCCTGGGATATTGAGAGAGGTATTGAATGAGCTCAGTGTAGAAACTATTTCATAGGTTGGTTTGTTTTTCTTTCTTTTGAATTCTGAGTGATCTAAATCATGGATATTGTTGAAGTTTCTCTATCTTTGACTCATAATTTCAGTTTTGGAGATTTTTGACAAGTTGAGGGGATTAGAAAAAAACATCTATCTACAACCAAGGATAACCTACCCATCAAAACTGACTATATACTTCTATCAACAAGATAGAAGATTTCCAAGTATTTGCACAGAAAAGACCAGGACTAAATGGAAAATTTGATATCCAACCACAAAAACCAAGAGAAAGATGAAAAGGTAAATAAGAAACAGAGGGGAAAGAAAGAAAAATCTTATTTTTAAATTTGGCTCTTTAAGGGCTTCAATAAGATCAATTTTTTATTTTGGAGATATGTAGAGAAATGTTATGTATAATTCTCTGTAGTGAACTCTATTAACTATTATAGTATTCGCTATTATAGTAATTAGAAGAATTATTCATAGGGAGAGGTTGGAGTACTAAATGGTCTAAGATGATATGGGGAGGGGGAAGAAGAGGGTGAATAGTAGAGGACACCAAGAGAAACTTGAATAAATAAGAAAAATAGGATATTCTATACCACACAAAGAGGGCATGGGAAGGGAAGGGGATGAATACTATTATAAGAAGGAGAGGAAGAGAGCATTAATAGGTAATATTTAAACCTTACTCTCAGCGGAATTAGCCCTGAAAGGGAAGAGTAGCTATACTATCCATTGGAATATAAAACTCTATCTAACCCTACTGAGAAAGTTAGAACGGATAAACCAAGGGGAGCAGGGGAGTGGGGAGGTCAAAAAGGGGGGGGGGAAGAGAGGGGAAGGGAACCCGTTAGGTCTTAAAAAAAGAAAAAAACACCAAGTCCTCCATCTTATTTATCATGTGACCTCAACATCTGGGAAGGCCTTTGTGAATTGCTGCAGAATGAGATAAGCAGAACTAAAACAATTTACAGAATGGAAACAATATAATAAAGAAAACTCTTGTTAAAAGATTTTAGAACTCCAGTTAATGCAATATAAAGCCACAGAATCAAAAGACTGAAGATGAAACATAACACTCGCCTCCCATTAGAGATACAGAGAACAGAGAGAAGCATGGACAACATGTAAATTTGTTCTCTTATGTATGTTAGGATAGGAGGGTTATTTTTCATTTAAATGTTATTGTTATTGTTGTTATACGTGTTGAGTGTAAAGTCATATTTTAAATGCATATAAATATATATATATAAATTTATAAAAAATAAAATATAGTTATTCTGTTGTAAATTTTATCTTGTTTTTGATTTTCTCATTTTAGATTTGTTTATTAGTTATTAATTTGTAGATATTCTGGGTTTTTAAGTTAATTCATTAATCATTCCTTTCTTTATCCTGAAGAATCTGGAAAGACCTTTATGCTTGCAGAACTTGTTGGCTCTGAAATGAATTTCTAAATTGAACCATTCTATGTCTTAGAGTTTATGGCCTTGGTTATACTAGAAGGAGAACTAGGAGAAAACAATGCCACAAAAACCTAGGGAAAAGCTAATATTTGGGAAAAGAGAGTAATCGATAGTGTCCAATGCTGTAGAAGAGGTGAAGATGGATGAGGATTGAGAAAAGACCTGAGATTTTGCAATTAAGAAGCCATTTATGTCTTCAGACGATATAGAATCCATTTTAGGCCCACAATTAAAGACTTTCCATCTAGTCAAGAATTTGCCTTCCTCCAGTATTGCTTTGGCAAACTAAAAGTCATCTCCATGTCACAATGAAGTACTGTAGAAAGACTATAGTGAAGGCTAAATTTAATAAATATAGTTCAATATATTGAGAGGTAGTATGTTATGTAGAAAGAACTTTTCTCTCTTTTGGGAGTTAAGCTGTCCTCTTGATTCTTGGATTGCACTTAGTTTTACCCAACTGATGATGTCTAGACTAAGATAGATTTTTTCTGTTTCCATTTGGACTTTCTTTCCCATTTTCATTTCTAATCCAGAAACATTTGAAACATGCCTTTATCATATGACTTAAAGCTTGAAAAGACTATCTTGATTACATTCATTTTATAAATAAAACATTAAGGTTCAGGAAGTTAAATGACTTGCACAGGGTTGCACAAGGAGTAATATATACAGCTAGTGTTCATATCAGGAATTCGAATTCCAAATTTAATCATTCCATTCCACACACTCTTGTTTCTTCTCACTCATATTAGCACTTCATATGTCAATAACTTATACATAATATGTATTAAATAAAATCTGGTTCCCAGAATAATAACATAGTTTTGACTAATATATTCTGTGTGGCTCTGAATCTTTTCTATGCTTATTCTTCCATATCAGACTTGGATTCACTTTTGCCATTTTTCTTCTAATAATTACCAGGAAAGCTGTCTAAATAGGAAACTATTTAGAATAGGAATACAAACTTTCATTTTTGCTTTATTTTTCTTTTTAGGGAATATAGGATTACAAAAACTAAAGACCTAAAATAGGAAAGCCTTCAGAGACCACCTCATCTAACCCCCTTGTTTTATTCATATATATATATATGAGGAAACTAAGGGCCAAGGAAGTTAAATGGTTTGTTCTGGATCATGTATGTCTAATTAATTAAAATCTATGGAGTCCTTAGATATGATGATCATAAACAAACATAAGTCATGAATCCATCTTAATTTTATTTTAAATGTAAATAAGATAGAAGTGAAAAATATAGGAGGCTAACATAATAAAAATGACCATTCTACCCAAATTAATATTTATTTAGTGCCATACCTATCAAACTACCAAAAAACTTCTTTACTGAATTAGAAAAAACTATAACAAAGTTCATTTGGAAGAACAAAAGAGCAAGAATATCAAGGGAAATAATGAAAAAAAAATGTGAACGAAGGTGGCCTAGTAGA
The DNA here is from genome assembly GCF_016433145.1 of Gracilinanus agilis. NCBI lineage: Eukaryota > Metazoa > Chordata > Mammalia > Didelphimorphia > Didelphidae > Gracilinanus > Gracilinanus agilis. Next base: position 241,883,020 of record NC_058130.1, read on the forward strand.
AGGTGGCCTAGATATTAAACTATACTATAAAGCAGAGGTCATAAAAACAATATGGTATTGGCTAAGAGACAGAAGGAAGGATCAGTGAAATAGATTTTGGGGTAAGTGACATCAGCAAGACAGTGTATGATAAACCCAAAGATCCCAACTTTTGAGACAAAAATCCACTATTTGACAAAAACTGCTGGGAAAATTGGAAAACAATATGGGAGAGATTAGGTCTAGACCAACATCTCACACCCTACACCAAGATAAATTCAGAATGGGTGAATGACCTGAATATAAAGAGGGAAACTATAAATAAATTAAGTGAACACAGAATAGTTTAGTTGTCAGATCTCTGGGAAAGGAAAGATTTTAAAACCAAGCAAGAGTTAGAGAAAATTACAAAATGTAGAATAAATGATTTTGATTATACTAAATTAAAAAGGTTTTGTACAAACAAAAACAACACAACCAAAATCAGAAGGGAAACAACAAATTGGGAAAAACTCTTTATAACAAAAAACTCTGACTGTGGTCTAATTACCCAAATACACAAGGAATTAAATCAATTGGATAAAATATCAAGCCATTCCCCAGTTGATAAATGGGAAAGGGACATGAATAGGAAATTTTCAGATAAAGAAATCAAAACTATCAATAAGCACATGAGAAAGTGTTCTAAATCTCTAATAATTAGAGAAATGCAAATCAAAACAACTCTGAGGTATCACCTCACACCTAGCAGATTGGCTAAAATGATAGTAAGGGAGAGTAATGAATGTTGGAGGAGATGTGGCCAAATTGGGACATTAATGCATTGCTGGTGGAGTTGTGAACTGATCCAACCATTCTGGATGGCAATTTGGAACTATACTGAAAGGGCTATAAAAGACTGCCTGCCCTTTGATCCCAGCCATACCATTGTTGAGTTTGTACCCAAAAGAGATCATAGATAAACAGACTTGTACGAAAATATTTATAGCCATGCTTTTTGTGGTGGCAAAAAACTGGAAAATGAGGGTATGCAATTCTATTGGGGAATGGCTGAACAAATTGTGGTATATGCTGGTGATGGAATACTATTGTGCTCAAAGGAATAATAAACTGGAGGAATTCCATGTGAACTGGAAAGACCTCCAGGAATTGAAGCAGAGCGAAAGGAGCAGAGCCAGAAGAACATTGTACACAGAGACCAATACACTGTGGTAAAATCAAATGTAATGGACTTCTGTACTAGCAGCAGTGCAATGATCCATAATAATTCTGAGGGACTTATAGTAAAGAACGCTACCCACATTCAGAGGAAGAACTACAGGAGAGGAAACACAGAAGAAAAACAACTGCTTGAACACATGGGTTGAGGCGGACATGATTGGGGATGTAGACTTGAAACTACCACACCAATGCAACTATCAACAATTTGGAAATAAATCTTGATCGATGACATATTTACACCAGTGGAAATGTGTATTGGGTGGGGAGGAGGAGGTCTGGGGGTGAAGGGGAAAGTAAGAACATAAATCATGTAACCATGAAAACTTTTCTAAAAAAATACCAAGTTATTAAAAAAAAAAGAAAGAAAAATATAGGAGGGCTGAATATCATTGAAAGCGTAGAACAGAGTGGCCAGAAAAAATGACAGGGAAAAATAACCTAGTATCCCACTTTACCTAAACTCAGACCTGAGTTGCCAGCTTAAAAATAAAGTTTCTTCTTTGCCCATGTTCCTGTCAATAGTGTCACTTTTTAAGTTTCTTGACGGAGCAGAACAGTTAAATATTCACTACATGCATTTGACTTAATTCAATGGCCCTTTCCAAGTACCAACACATTCTGCTCTAGACCTATAACCAAACTTTCCAAAATGTCTTCAGTATTAATTCCCTTTCTAAATTTAAGAAGTTGTCTTATCATCTAGTTTCTACTTCTTATGTAGAGTTCATCCTGTCCCTAAGTCTGGTCATTACCCTGTCGGGTTGTTCTAGTTCCTCTAGTCTCAGACTAGATTTCATTTATCTTCATTAATGTTATTGAGTTTTTTAAATAAAGAATTAAAGGAAAGAAAATTCTTTTAGAACTGGGCTGAGATCCGGGTTAATATCTCAGCTCTGCCACTTACTGTCTGTGACAAGTAATTTACCTCCCGGGCCTCAATTTCCTTATCTCTAAAGTGAGATGGTTAGACTAGATCATCTCCAAGTTCTTCTCAAGGCCCAACTCTTTGATCCAATGATTTATGGCTGTTCTAAGATTCTCAGAAGCTCCTAGTTGGAGCAGAAGACAACAAAGTTGACAAAATATGATGATACATTTCTTTTCACGGAACATGCTGACACTGCCTCTCCACATTTCTTAATGTCATCCAACTCTGCCCTGTAGCACAGTCTTAATAGTAACTTGACTTATTTAAGTCATCCTTTATCCCCAACTTCCCCAAGGTATTCCTGATTTGATTCCTGATTGATTATTGTTTCCTGTTGAACACAATTCATTTCACTAAAGAATTCATTCACTTTTTCTTCTAGCCTCTTATGATCCAGAGGGACAAGGAAAGAGAAACAGTCATGGGAAGTGCTTGCATTTCTTTTTTTCTTTTAGTCTTTCATCAAGAATTAAAAGGTTGAATTGAGAAAGGTGGCTGTGAAAGCATTTGTCTAGGGCTGGGGGAAGAGGAAACAAAATAATTTTCTGGGGAATCAAAAGTTTATATTGCCTGGTAAGAATAGACTTTTAGATACCCAAACTGAGAACTTTCTCTCTGCAACTACCTCTGTACTATGACCTTAGCCCACTCTCCCTCAACCCTCCTCATACATTCTACACATAGAACTCAGGCACCCATTTCCACAATTATTAAGTCATTCTTTTGGAATGAGATAGCAGTTTTTTTTTTAAACGAGTAAACATTCTCTAAAGCAAAGTCTTCTAGGGGATTGAGATTGTCTAGAGGGAATAGAATTGAGGCTACCAGGAAGAAGGTTTTCATTCTTATGCTGTGGAAGAGAATGAACTTAAGGAATGCATTGACAAGATAGTATACTGTTGGGGAGGCAGGGGAAGGAAATGAGACCTCAATGGTTACTTTTGTTCTTCTTACTCATGGAAATCAAGGGCATAAAGAGTTGTCTTGAATGTGATCCCAAATACTTTAAGGATGTGATTTGGCTACTGGATGGCTTGGTGCCCCAAAATACTCCTTCACGAAAATTTTTCCTTGACCGGCAGCTCCAAGAGTTGAGGGGTGTAAGCACCAGGGTCCACCAAGGGAAGAAGAGACTGCGGTTGTTGGGTGAGGGATGCCTGGGGTAATAATGGATATGAGATGGAAATGATAGGTTGGGTGGAGAGGGCATCAAACATCTGGGTCTTAAATATTTCATCAGAAGTGGGGTCACTCCCCCTCCTACCCACCTACCAGATGTCCGCCAAACTGTCCAAGTGAGAGAATGGTTGAAAGAGAAGCTCAGCAACCTAAAACAGAAGCCTTGGAAAGGTGAGGTAGGAGGGAAAGAGAAAACCATGGAAAGATGAGGTGCAATTGGATAAATGTTGAAGGGATAATCTTTAGTACTCCCTTTATCCTTCTGCAGGGGTCTTCATATTCCAGGGCCAGCTTCTTGAACTTCGTCAGGAACTTGAATTCCATCTGACAGAAACTTTAAAGACCTTCTCTGATCTTGGTAATGGGAGCAATTTGTTTAGAAACCCCAAAACAATAGGAATTTGGGTGGGAATCCTTGAAAATGCCCTATGTGAGAAAGAAGTATGAGTTTTAACATACATGAATCAGACCTGGGCGGAATGGGAATTGAGGGGAGAAATATGGGGTACTTACAAAAAAGAAAAGAAAATATGTATAATAGGGTAACTCCTACATGAAGTGGGATTTATGAATGTTTCTTCTACAGCTTGTTCTGAAGATTGCAGTAAGTATGAACTCATCCAAAATACCAAAGTGCCCTATATCCCTCATCTTTCCTCGCCTATTCCCTCCTTGGTGTCCCACCCTGACCAATAAGAGAGTTCTTATCTCCTTTTTGTCCTTGCAAGTTATGAAGTGATTTTCCATAAAACTAGGTCCTTATCAAAATTTACTGAAACTTTAGGTGTCCCTATAGTCTTTAGCAGTACTGTCACACCTCAAATGGGTGATTTCCCTACTAGAATCCTTATTAGAGCCGGATATTCACTTTTCCGATCATAATCTGAGTTCCCACAGAAAACATATCAGCATACATCTTTAGCCACCATTCTTACTAGAAGACCCAGGTGGAACTGGCTCTTTCCTATTCTTCCTCCTCAGTGATGACTGAGGGTCCTGTTCTTGACTGCTGGAACTGTCTACGGATCACCACACCATGCTTCAAAGGAGAACTTTGTGGCGGTATTGGGGTAGTGATAGAGTATTTGGGTGATACAGAGATTATGAAAATTGATAGTTAGGAAAATAAGGAGGCAGATAAAAGGGTCTGGTAAAGGTTGAAGTAATGGGAACATTTGAATATTGGAAGAGTTTTACAAGAATAAATGAAAGAGCTGGGGAGCAGTGGGGAGGGTGATGAAATTGTGGAGTTGTACTGTCGGCATCTGGGAATTTAATAGTCAAAAGATTTGGGCCAGATTTGAGGTTAAGAGTAATAGAGTAGAACCAAGACATAGGGATATAGTCATCAATAGCCTGAGGAGGGGTGATTTTTGAAGAAAATAATAGAAGGATGTAAAGAAGAATCATATAGATATTATGTCTTTCTTTTCTTCAAGATGATGACCCAATGGTAGCTCAGCAACGAGAAATTTCATTGTTTTTAGCATTGATGATGGAGGCAGTGGGGTTGGGATCTATTGCTTTACTGTGAGTCTTACCACTTAATTGATACAACTTTTGGAGGGAGGGTTTCATCTGATAAAACATAAAGTTGGAAGGCTAAGGAGTAAAGGTGGCTGAGGAATGAGGATACTATTTTAAATACAGTTTGAATGCATTAGGGAAAATACAAATAAAAGAAAGATACTGTTTTGAATGAAGAAGTCACTGTGGTTCAGTGAGGAATATGCCTCCTTTCCACTGTAGGTATTACTTTTGCATCATTCACCGGAAAAAGATGAAGGTAAAGCTAGAAGAATTGAAGAAAATTTCAAAGCCACAAATGATAAGTGCAAAGAAATAGAAGCAAAAGGAGAAAGAGAAACAATACAGCACCAAAAAGCAAGATAAGAAAATAAATTCATAAGAAATGTTAAGTTGTGTACATCTCTCTGTGGGGTGAATATGCTGTCATGTAGCCAAAGGGAAATTGTGGAAAGACAAATTGTTGTTTTATAACTGAAACTCAGTATGGCAATTTGGATGGGTCTGAGAGTTCATTATATAATACTGATTTTTTTCTGGAATGATGTGTCTGGCACAGCGGATGGCAGGCTGAACTTATAGGAGGAAAGACCTAAGTTCAAATTCTTCCTCCAACACCTAACTAGTTATATGATACTAAGCAAGTCATTTAACCTTTTCCTAAGTTTCTTTATCTGCAAAATGGAAAAAATAATAGATCCTACTTCATAGAGTTGTAAAAATCATATGAGATAGCATCTGTAATGTACTTTATTAACTTTGCCATCCTATATAAATGATAGCCATTATCATATGGCTACTTGATCTAAAAATGATCTAGGAGAGTAGATGCCTCAAAAGGCAATAGATATGATTTCCAGGGTTTTTCTGTGACCTTACATGGCATCTTCTAGTGTGCTTATAATTTCTATTCAAGTTGAGACATGTATGGCTAAGCAAAAGTAAGATATTAAAGAGTAATTGGCCCTTTGAAAAAAATCCCTCAAATTCCATAGTCCCTTCAAGATTCATAGCTCTTGTTTCCCTTTTGTGCACTGATAAACATAATTAATGTGTTTGTAGCATCAAGGTCCTTTATTAGGGAGAACCTAGAGTGCCTAAAATTTTTTTTTTGGTGTTAAAAGTCCAATTATCATAGACAACCACAAGAGAAGCCCTTAAATGTTTATTGGAAAAGATGTGTACCTCCCCATGTACTGGGGCAATCAGTGATTCATTGCAGAAATATATATATGGGTTTTATCTGAGTAAAGGTAGGAAGAAACATAATATTTAAAGAGTGCCATGCTCACTACTCCCCCTTCCATGACCAACCATTTATTAGACTATAAGACAATGCTCTCAGGATGCCTTGACAGATCATTAGAACAGATAAGACAGTGTAGTGGATAAAGTGCTTGATTTGGAATAAAAAAAAGGTTTAAATCCTACTTCATACACTTACTAGGAAGAAAGGGAAAAAATTAAGTGCCTACTATGTGACAGGAGCTTTATAAATGTTATCTTATTTGATTCTCAAAACAATATGTTTCGGGGCAGCTGGGTAGCTCAGTGGATTGAGAGCCAGGCCTAGAGACGGGAGGTCCAAGGTTCAAATCCGGCCTCAGACACTTCCCAGCTGTGTGACCCTGGGCAAGTCACTTGACCCCCATTGCCTACCCTTACCACTCTTCCACCTATAAGTCAATACAAAGAAGTTAAGGGTTTAAAAAAATACAATATGTTTTTATGAAACATATTTATGAAGTGAGTACTATTATTATCCCCATTTTATAAATGAGGCATCCACGGCAGAAAGAGATTGTGACTTACTTGGAGATGCATTGCCATTAAGTGCCTAAGGCCAGATTAGAACATAGGATGCCTTGCCTGAAGGCCCAGCACTGTATTCACTTTACCACTCAGCTGACCCTGGATAAGTCACCTACCTTCTCTTTGTCTCAGGATTCTACTTAATGATTTGTAAGAACCCTTCTAAATCATAAAACCTTTGATCCTATATCCTTCTTCTTTATTATTTCAGTAATGAAGGAAGGAGAAATTTATACAAGAAAAGAATGAAGGAAGAATCACTGTGTGTCCTCTGGATAGTAACTTTCCAACAAATGGCACAGCCACTTTATTGAATCACTTGACTTCCGTTTGTCTCAGTTTCCTTGTCTTTAAAATGAAGGAGTTGTACAAATGGTCATTGAGGTCCATTCCAGGTCTAGATCTAGCATGCCACCAGACCTTATGAGATATCTGTCCCCCTGTTACCTGTAATGAAGTAATTTAGGGAATAGAATAGACATTTATGATGAGTAAGAGCCTTGACTAAAGAATAGAGGAAGAGAGCTGGGATTCTCACAATTAGTCCAGGTTGCTTCTTTGATGGCTTCAGGATACCAGGAACCAACTCCTTATACAGCCAACAATCCAAGAGATACCAGGTAGGGAAAAATGCCTGCAAACTGTCCACCAGAAACAGACACTACCCACTACCAAGGGTTGTCTTAAGAGATGTTGTTTTAAGGATTCTCCAATCCCAAAGATCCCAAGCTCATGGAGTCACTGCTGGCTGGACTTCTCCTCCAAACCCCTCTCACACCAGCACTGACCGTTTCATTCCTTCCCCCAGTTGCATTCCAATACAGAATGCTCAAAGCTGATAGCCAAGCTCCCAAGCCTTCTTACTCATCATAAATTTCTATTCTGTTCCCTAAATTACTTCATTACATACCTAAGGAAAAGAGAGAGACCACTCACATCAGAAGATTAAATAATTTTATTCACAAATTTAGAAAACATGAATAGATGAAAACAAAACCATGTAATTGCCTTTTCTTTTTGTGATGGGCCTAGCTTCTTGTCAGGAGAATATTGGTCTAGTAGTGGGAAAACAAGCCCAATTAGGATTTGGTCATATTCTTTCTTATATTTCCTTCCCCACCCCACCTCCACCACAGAGAATCATGTGAGTGACTTGACTTTATGTTTTTTTAAACATTTATTAATATTTATTTTTTAGAATAGTTAACATGGTTACATAATTCATGCTCTTACTTTCCCCTTCGCCCCCCCACCCCGCTCTCCCCCCACCCATGGCCAATGAGCATTTCCACTGGTTTTAACATATGTCATTGATCAAGACCTATTTCCAAATTGTTGATAGTTGCATTGGTGTGGTAGTTTCTAGTCTACATCCCCAATCATGTCCACCTCAACTTTATGCTTTAAATTATTTTGTTTTAATTGACAAGGATTTATTTTTTCTCTCCCATACTTCATCTCTTCTCATTAAGAATAAAAAAAAGAAAAAAATTTTGGTTAACAAATATGCTTAGTCAAGCAAAATAAATTCCTACATTGGCCATTTACAAAAATAGATGTCTCTCTGTAAGAAGATAGGGAATATTCTTTATCAGTGGTGGAGTTATGATTGATCATTGTTTTGATCAGAATTCTTAAACCTTTCAAAATCATAATGTTATAAATTGTTCTCATAGTTCTGCTAGAATCAGTCTGCATCAATTCACACTTTTCTCTGAAACTTTCTTTTTTGTCATTTCTAAAAGTACAAGCATATTCCATTCATTCATAGAGCATAATTTTCAGCAATTTTTTGATTTAACATGGAGTGGTTTGGCTTTTAAAGGCATTGTCTCTCACAGAAAAATTCACTGGTTTCTTTGAATAATGAGTGGAGTAAGGCTAAAAGGACCATAGCCATTGACCAAGATATGTATCCTAAAAATAGGATGGAAATAAAATAGGTCCTTCAATTTATTGGCAACTCCCAAATCATCTCTGTAACCCCCTTTCTGTAAAAGAAACCATTTATTTTTCCTATACTCTGGTTGCTATGGTAACCTTCCCTTGTGGAGGCATATATGAAAATGTTGGCTGGGAGACAGACTAACTGATGATGACAGCCAAGAATGAAGGACCCTACAGAACAAATCTTTTAAAAATAAATATTTCTATGTAGTATAGACATTAGACTTGCTTCATCAGCATAGTGTCATCCAGGGTGAGGAAGCTCCCTCTGCCAATATAACGTGTCTTCTCCAAATTACAGACTGGAGTGGAGAGAGACCTGAAGCAAGCAGGTCCACCAGTAAGCTATTCCAGTAATTAAAGTGCAAGATGATGAGACCCTGCACTAGAATAGTGGAAATGACAGAGAAGAGAAGGGATCATATTTAAGAGATCATGCAATGGTATTTAGAATGCCTTAGCAAGAGGCTGATGTGTAGGAGTTAATAAGGAGTTGAGAATAATTCCTAGTTTTTGAGCCTGAAAGTCTATGAATATGGTGTTGCTTTCTACAGTAAGAGGGAAGACAGAGGGCAGGTTTAGAGGGGGAAATAATCTCTCTTTCAGACATACTGAGTTTTAGATGTCTTTGGTACACTTGGTTTGAGATATCTTAAAGACTGTTGGAGAAATGTGATTGGAAGTCAGCAGAAAAACTGGGGTATTATAGGTAGATTTAAAAATCATCAGCATAAAGATGATAATCTGATAATTAGTCAATTAGCTGATGAGATCACCTAGGGAAAAGAGAGGTCTTAGAACAGAACACTGAGGAACATCTAGAGTTGGTTAGATGGTGTGATCTCGATAATGATTCAGAAAAGAAACTTAAGATGGAGCCAACAGATAAGAGAGAACAGTAGCTAGCAAGAAAAAAAAACTAGAAAGGAGAAAATATCAAGGGGTGATCAACTGTCAAAACCTGCAAAGAAGTCAAGAAGAACCATGATTAAGGAAAGACCATTGTATATCACAATTTATGAGACCACTAACAACTTTAGGGAGTTTGTGAAATGAAAAGGTTAGGAGTCAGATTGTAACGGTTTAAAAAGAAAGCAAGGAGAGAAAGTGGAGACATCTTATTGTAGGAAGCTTTTTTGAAGAGTTTTTAACTACGAAAAACAAGAAATGTAGTTAATGGGGATGAAAAATAGTTTTTTTTTTTTTTTTAGGATGAGGTGACAAGCACATGGTCATAAAAAAATAAGCCAGTATACAAAAATACAATGAAAATAAGTGACAGTCATGATGGCTGAGGGACAATCTGTTGGAAAATATGGGATGAAAATGGATCCCTTGAACAAGTAGAAGGGTTAGTAAATATAGTCATTTCATCATGTGAGATAGGATTGAAGGAGGAGATAGGAGCAAGAAGTTATTTGAAACATAGGAGATGAAGTGAGAAGTGAGAGATCATGGTGAATGGCCTCCATTTTTTTTTTCTGTAAAATAAAAGACAAAATTCTAAGCTGAGGGAATAGGGAAGGAGGGGGAAACCATGGGATATTTGAGAAGGGATAAAAAGGTTTGGAAGAGTCATCCTGGAAAATATGACAATGAGTTGATTACAGTAATAAGATTACCTAGCAGCAGTGAAGGCATAGATGAAATTTTGTAACATAAATTTGTAGTGGACCCAGCCAGAACTGTTGCTCGATTTTCTCCATCTTTGTTCAGTATCATTTGTGCAAGATAGAGAAAAGACAGTGAGTGACTCAAGGCTGAGAACTGGCAGGATATAATTATATGATAACAGGAAAACAGAGACAACAGTTGCCAGAATTTTGACGTCATCTTGTCCTCTTGGTTTCTAAGATGGTTCTGTATCCACAATACCACAGTCCCTCTCATGTCTAAATAACATTAACACAAATAAAATGAAAGAATTTAATCCATAAATAAATAAATGAGTAAAATTCAATTTAAAATAACTACCACAAGCCCAGGAGAAAAGGTGTCTGAAAATTAAACTACCCAGACCCATGTAAGATTTATATAAATATGAAATCAGTAAAATACAAAGGAAGAAAATAATTAGGAAAAAATTTACAAATCATGTTTGGTTTGTACAAATATAATAAGAAATTATATTACCTAAATTTACAGTTAGTGATAAATTAATTAAATTGGAAGGGTGATATTTTTTGTAGAATGAGACAAAACAATGATGAAATTTATTTAAAGGAACAAAAAAAAAACAGAATTTCAAGGGAAATAAAGAGAAAATTATCAATGAAAGTGGCATAAGATTACCAGACTTCAAATTGTTATAAAGCAGACTTCATTAAAAAAAAGTATTTGTAACTAGTTTTAAGAGAAATAGGTATGTAGCTCAAACAACTCCAATAGAAAGATAAGGAAAACAAATAATAAAAATAAAAACTGGCAGCTTAATGTTTGAGAAATCCAACATAAACTAAGTGGCCCATCTAAATAGAGTAAAGGGCTTGCACTCAAAGACATGAGTTCAAATCTAGCCTCCAAAATGTACAGGATTACTCATGTAATCCTGGATGAGTCAATCTCTTCCCTGTAAAATGGAGGTAGTAACAGCACCTATCTCACATGACTGTTGTGAGGATAAAGTGAGATAAAGCTTGTAAAGCACCTTAGTACAGTGCCTGGCACTTAATAGACACTATATAAATGCTTATTCTCATCTCTTTCCCCTCCTTTTCCCATAGATATAGATATACATGGAAGGGGACAACACATACCCATATATAATAAAAATTTGTTGAATTGAATATATATGTGTGTGCATAGATAGTTCAAATTCAATATATCCCAAACTGTATTAATCTTTCCCCAAAAATAGAACTGCATTTTGAACTTCTCTACTCCTCATAATGGTAGCACTGTCCTTTCAGTTAGCCATATTTAGAACACTAACTTTATCTTTGGGTTTTTTTACTCTCTCTTACCTGGCATAGACAACCAGTTGTCAAATCTTGTTTTTACATCCCTAAATGTAGGATTCCTGTTTTGTTCACATGACCCCCCCAACCCAGTTTAGGTTCTCATCATTTCCTGTCTGAACTATTGCAAGGGATTCTTAAGAGCTCTCGGGCACAAGTCTCTCCCTTCCCCCATATAACCTATCTTAAAAAAAATAGCTGCTAAAGGGATTTTCCTAAGGGTCTAGATCAAACTATTCCATATCCCTTTTTAACAAAATCCAATGATTCCATAATTACTTCCAGAATTGAATATATACCCAATTGTTCAAGGCTTTAAAATCCTTTTCAACTTGACTTCAAACTATCACTGTGCCCTTATTTTACCTTACTCTGCTTCATATATTCTATGATCCAATCATACTTGCTTTATTTGGGATCCATAAATAAAACACAGAATATTTTATTTTCATACTTATTCTCTGCTGGAATGCTTCTCCCCTCTCCTGCTTGGAATATTCCATTTAAAGTATTTCCTCGACTATTCATGCATTCATGCACTAATCATAATTATACATATATATGTAGTTGTCATCTTCCCCAATAGCATGTAAGCTCCTTGAGACCAGGGGATATTTTATTTTTGACTTTACAACCCCAACATCTGCCTAAGTGCTTGAAACATGAAAGGTGTTTAATGAGTATGTGTTGATTAAATGATCTAAGTCCTAGCTATTAAGGGCAGAGCTAAGTTTTTTTTTTAATTTTTTTTTATTTTAAACCCTTAACTTCTGTGTATTGACTTATAGGTGGAAGAGTGGTAAGGGTAGGCAATGGGGGTCAAGTGACTTGCCCAGGGTCACACAGCTGGGAAGTGTCTGAGGCCGGATTTGAACGTAGGACCTCCTGTCTATAGGCCTGGCTCTCAATCCACTGAGCTACCCAGGTGCCCCCCAGAGCTAAGTTTTTTAAGAGCATCCTCTGGACCATACTCTATGCAAACTGCACTGAGAGGTCAAATACAACTGTACCACCAGATATATCTTGAAGCCTGCACATTTCCCAAAATCTGAGTATTTGTGGAGAAAGGATAAGATGGGTGTTGAATGAGAAGGGCTTTGGTTCCAATGAAGAAATCCATTGCTTATGCCATGGATCAGATACGCAATTTTTAAACCTCATTATATCCCTAAATACTATATATCCTCTCTTTGTGTCCCAATTCAATAGAACAACTGTCAAATATTATTGTACCTAATAATACCTTTTCTCCTCTGCCACGAGAACAGAAACTTGTTTTCATCTTTATATTTTTCAATCCCCTTTATATTATATATGTTTTTTGAAATGAATTCTAAATATCAAAGCCCCCATCCCTGTCTCAGTAATTAATAGAACCTAATCTTAGATCACTTTCTTAAAGTGATGCTGTGAATGCTAAGGATGAAATGGGTTTTTGAACAAATGTTCCTTTACCAAAAGTGCATAAGAACTGGAGACTAGACATCACTATTACTTCCCTCTTGAAGGTTAATTGTTTAAGCAAGCTACTTATTTATCAAAATAAAATGAATAAAAATATGTGACTCCAGGAAAGTAAAGTCATAATTTATGCCGGTTTTTCCTTGAGGACACCTTGAAGATAAGAATTTAAGATCATCTATCACATTGACTTTCATTGACATAAGAAATACAATATGACAATAAGAACAAATACAATATGACAATAGTAAATTTGCTTGCAATTTTCTCTCTCTGAGTCAAACACCTTTTGTCTCACCATGTCTTTGGACTACTGGAAATCTGAGGAACTCTTACATAATTTGCTCAGGGTGTATAGGATTCTCCTTGGAGTATCATAGGTCACATATTCTTTCGGGATTACAAAACCACTCAGAACTCTTAATGACATTACTTTATAATTGAAACCTTGAGCTTTGCCTTTATAACAGAAAAATCTGCTTGTGTGAGTGTGTGTATGTCTTTTAACACAACACTAGGGAGATTCTGTTTTTATCCAATTAAATCGTGGGTTGATCTACAAGAAAAGATCCTGTGATAATTCCATGTCTTTCAAGCATAAACATGATGTAAAATTAATTGCTCATCATTTTGATTCTAACTTGAATTAACATAAAGCACAATGATGCTGTATGTAAAGATTTTCTACCAACATTCTGCCTATACAAAAAGCTAATTTATATCAATGAGGAATTGACAGCCTTTTTAGTATTAAACTGAATATACTGCAAGAACTAGTGCATAAAACACTGTCCCAATGACACTCATATCAAGTTCATTTCTAAAATTCATCAGAGAATATAAATTATTAGTTATAGGTGAATTATTTTCTCTCATGGCCTGAGACCTTGAAAATGGTGGAAGGTCTTATCATGTCCCTTGAGTTACTGTAGCTGAGAAGCTCATGGTTCTCTTGGGCTCTCCCATGGCAAATAGACATGCAAGTTCAAATGAAATGAGCCAAAACAGAGTAATTAAATTTCTGCCATGCAGGATGTTTTTGAAGTACCAATCACATCTATTACAAAGAGATAACAATAATAGTCTTTTATTAGCTGTGTGTCCTTTGCCAAATAAGTTAATACTGAGTCACTGTTTTATCTATAAAATGGGGATAAGAGTACCACCTCACAGTGTTGTTGTCCTAATGTGTAGTCAAATGAGAAAATGTATGACAAGTGCTTTATACACTATGTAGATACTAGGTTTTTAAAAAAATCAGTTCTAATATTAATATTAGTGACCCTTCAATTTATGAGCCTACCAGGTTGTATGATTTTGTTGTTAGTGGTGTTACTTTTCCTTTGCTTTTCACCAGTGACCTACTTAACTAGATTTAGTAAAAGATCTGAATAAAAATAAGATGAGCAAAGTTCAAACCAGATCGCCTAAAATTGATACCATGAAAATATCAGAAGAATGACAGAATGAAACAAAAGTAAGAAAGGTTGATTTCTTTCCCTCAAATTCCGAACTCAACATCTTCCATGGAACACTACAAGATTCTTTCAAAGAGGCTTAAAAATACTTTTGATATTACATAACAAAAAATAAAATGGACTGTTTTGTGAGGTGCCATTTCATGATTTCTACTAAAATTAATTACAAGTATTATTGGTTTGGATTTCAGAATTATTTTTTTCTTTCATCAATATTTTCTTTCACCTTATATGGCACACATTAAGCCAAATTTCTCCATGAATAATGCAAGGGCAACATTTAATGTTCTCTCATTTTTTTTTCACAAGGTACAATAATTTTGCAAAGGAAACAGGGAAATGTGGAATGTTACTAAGAATGTAAGACAATGTTAAATGTCTAAAAGTGTTTCGGTGGTCATAATTTGGGCTATGCAGAAAAAGGAAGCTAAATTAGGAAAAATCCATTATCACAGTTGAGAAAATAACTTAGAACTAGAATCTGAGTAAGTATTGTCAATAGCATCATCCTCATATGTGAAGCATAGTTCATTGATTGGGGAAAGCAATATGTTGTGCACTTAAAAGGTAGAGAATGATTAGAAAAGAAAGATATTCATAAATAACTGATACATAGTGGTTAAAACTTTGTGACATGCTTTACATGCATTGTCACCCTGTAATTTCTTTGATAACCTCTACAAAGTAAGTATCACAAGTATCATTATATCCATTTACAGATGAGAAAACTGAGGCTCAGAGAGATTGAGCTATTTAGCATTGCATATATAGTAAATTCCAGACTGGATTTGACCTTGTAGCTAGATGGTGCAATGGATAGAGTGCCAGGTAAGGAGTCGGGAAGACTCTTTCTGAGTTCAAATCTGGCATAAGACACTAGCTGAGTACTCCTGGGCAAGTCACTTAACCATGTTTGCCTCAGGTTCTTCATCTATAAAGTGAGCTGGAAAATGAAATGGTAAACCACTCCAGAACCTCTGGCAAGAAAACCCAAAATAAAATCAGGATGAATCACACTTGACTCAAAACAACTGAACAATTTCTCTATTCTAAATCCAACAATTTGTTGCTATAAAGTCCTAATGCAAATAAGAGACTAAATGGCTGAATTTGGGATAGGAATTTTTTCTGGAAATGAAGCATGATTTGGTGTCTCCATGGTTCTTTAATGCTATAAAATGAATACTGAAGTGGAAAATTCTGTGTTCATATTGTCTGTGAAGCTGCAAAGTATTTGCTTTCAAGACTTGTATTCTTCTGTTAACTTTTACTTCATTTTTCCTTTAATCCATTGGCTCTAATTATATATATATATATATATGTCAATATAAACCTATATGGAAATATGTATGTTATATATACATACATATGTGTATATGTATATGTGTGAATATATATATATAT
>NC_058130.1:241903815-242035424 GCF_016433145.1 Gracilinanus agilis
TTTCTTCCTTGAGCCAACATTCTTCTTGAAGCTGACTTCCCTTTTGAAGTCCAGCTCCTTCTTGACGCCATCTTTCTTCTTGGAGTCAACTTCCCTAGTCACAGAAATTCAGGGCCTTTTATAGTGGGTTCTTGTCTCTTCCCCTTTTCACAGGGGCCAATCACAGCTTCCAAATTGTCTAGCATTGGCCAGGGGGCAGTGTTTGTGGGAACCAGTTTTCACCTTCTGGAGTAGTGAATACTCATACAGATTCCTGTATGGTTGAGTTTCTAAGGGTGTGAATTCTCTAAGTGGTTTGAAAATTCCTCCTCCTAGTTCAAGCTTTTGTTGATTCAATCAAAAGGTAGACAAAGGAGAGTTAATCCTGTCTTCACAATCTAGTGAGGTACTAGTAGGGGTACTTAAGTTATTGTTAACCAAAGGGTTAGCTCCAACTAGGCAAAGAAAATAAAGGATTCCCTCTCACAAGTGTAAACTCAAAGAGAACAAAGAATTCCCTTTTACATCTTCAGACATTTTAATCTGGTCCTTGAAATATTATTTTTGCATAATTATCTGTCAATGAATTATTCTTATTTCTTAAACATTTTAAAAGAATCTGAGATCTCTTGAGCCACTTTAGAAAATTGACTGAAGTGTTATTATGACACAGGTGAAAAGTGAAAAATGTTAACTTCAACATCACCCTTTTATTCAGAAGTATGGTTTTTGTTCTGGCATTGAAAAATCTTCAGCATTAATCTCCATGATTTAAAAAATAATTTTATTATACAACACACAGTTCAAAAAGAATTGGATATGCTGCAGAACTATTTACAAAGAGAATATATCCACAAGCTATTGTAATGTCATGCATTGGTGCACTTGTCTGCCTATGCAATATTTTCCTGAATGTTCAATGGTGCATATCAAGTTAACAACCGCAATTTATTATCTAATGGATTGTGTGATTAATGAGATATCTCATATTTTAATCAGCCATAGATTTCTTCTCAATGAGATCTGCTTGCCTCAAGCATAATATGGTCATAGATTTTTTAAACTTTTTAACACAATGTTTCACTATCTTGTCTCCCATTTACATTTTAAAAGACCTAATCAGACCACTTATGAATAAAATTAAAGAAGTTTTTTATTCTTTCCTATTAAGAGGGTGCAAATTGTACTCTGCAATATTGAATTGGGTATTAGAATAATAAAGGTTTCCAATTCTACACCACATTCTAGTTACAAATTCCTGCTTGCTGAAGGATAGTCTACCTAGAGTGGAAATAACTAAATTTAGAATCAGAAAATGTGGGTTTAAATCTCAACTCAGTGACTTTACTATTCATATGACCTTTAGTTAAACATGTGACTTCTCAATTTCCTCTTTTATAAAATGAAACAGAATATTGTTTCTTAGATGCCTTACTGCTCTAAATTTCATAATAATAGAATAACAGAATTAATGTTGTAAAGTTGGAAGAGACATCTATTGCAATCATCTCATTTTATAGATGAAAAAATTGGAAAACCAAAAGTTAAACGGATTTGCTCAAGAACACAGAGGTTGTAAGTGGAAGAACTGAGATAATTAAACTTCATTATCTTTCATTGCTAAGTTTTTCAAATATTCACAGTTATATATATGGGCATTTTAGTAACTTCTGAAACAGCAAGCACCAATGCTAAAATAGTCAAATGATACTGTTACTCCATGAAATATAAATATATCAAAACAACATGAAACAGACATGGTGCTATTATATTTTTCTTGTTTCCACCCTCTTTTGATGAATGGCTCCCACATGCAAGATACCTAGACTTGGTTAGGGATGTATAATATGGTGATGGCAAGATCAAACTTCTTTTTTCTGATTCTTTTTTTTTAATTACTTTTCAAATCATTATATAATTTAAAATGAGTTTCTTTTCCTTTAATTTCTCTCCTTTATTATTCATTCCTTACTCCCCTGAAAAGATAAATCTTTAAAAGCCTATTTTTAATCATTCATCTTCCCAAAAATCTTCAGATACTCACCCATCACCAACAGAATGAAGTTAAAATATTTTGCTTCCTAGGCTGTTTCCCTCTGTACTTGAAGAAAATCAAAATGATATCACTAATCGATGTCTTCTGATCTGTGCTTAAATTAGATTTCAGTGAGGTAGGGAGGCACAAAGTTACTTACTCTCTCTTCCAGAGTTATCAGTCTAGTGGCAAGACAAAATCAAGACAATTGGTTATGGCTTGGGATGGAGAGGATGGCATTGGCTTCTTCAATAACTAATCAAATTCTGAACACTTCACCAAACCTGCTTCTGTTGCCTTCATGGCCTTTAGAACAAATTATTCATATCATCCCCTTTAACTTAGGAAAGACTATAGGTGTCTGAGGTATACACTGAGCCATTTATTGATGGGTTTGTGGCCTTATGGTTACCCTCAAACTGGTTTATCCTTCTTGTCAAGTCAGTTATTCCAGATGTGGCTGCTATGCATGCCAAAGATTCCTTGAGCCACAGATGAGAACTGAGTGCCAAGTGGACTCTAAAAGAGGAAATCGGACCTGCACAGGATATTCAGGATGACCAGTACCATTTCAGGTTCTGCCTTGTATGATGCCAACTTTCCTTTTCAAACAGCACTATTTTCTTCAGAAACTTTATACTACAGGAAAATTAGAAGTCTTAATGTTGCTTTTTCATGCCTCATACTTTCTTATATGTCCATTTCCTTGTCTTTCTCTCCACCTAAAATGCTTTCATGATAGGTCAACATGATGAATGTTATCCATATTTCAAGATGCAGTTCAAAATGATGTTATATCAAAAGGAAAGTAAGTATTTCCATCTTAGAATTCCTTAAAACTAAGAAATTTTACATACAAATATTATAAATTGTCATGTTCTCCCTAACTACACTGTAAACTTTTCAAAGGAAGAAATATCTTAAGTGTAAATTTTAAAATTAATATCCAATATCTCCAAGTTTAATATTTATAAAGTTTATTATTAAAACCAAAGAGAGCTCACCTAAACCACACACAGAAAAAGAGAGCAAGAGGGAGGAGAACTGAAACTATATACAAACAACATAAGGACACATATACATGAAAGGGAAAGGGAATTGCGGGAAACATAGTCCAAGGGTTCAAGATTCTAATTAATATATAAGTTAGTATTCCTACAATACATATACATGTAGTTGGTCTACATTAACATTTACATGCATATGATATCTATACATACATACACAATTGTATGTATGTAAAATAGAAATATGTGTGTATATATACTATATAAGTATATTTTATGTATATGTATCATTCACATATATTTGTATCTGCATATATAAACATTAAGTACACAAATGCACATATATGTAATATTCTGACACTGAGCTAATGTTATTGAGAAATAATTAATTCGGTGATTTAATAATTCAAAATACTTTATAAATATGTATCCTACATTCACACAATTGGATTCCATTGAAAAACACACCTGCAGAGTGAGACTTGCCCCTATGTATTCCTTTCACATCACACCCATGATGTGAAAGGAATACATGTACTCAGTTGTGAGATGGAGTTGTCTTCTTTTAGAAAAAGCAAAGAGGACAGTGTCACTGGTTTGCAGAATGATATCCAATAGTTTTCAAGTGGTACTGCTTTTATTGCATGTGAACTTTCATTAAAATTAACTGAAATTTAAAAAAAAAAAGAAAAGCATACTTGTGTATTTGTGGATATATATATAACATATATATATATATATGTATATATACACATGCACACATAAATGGAACTGTCAGTATAATCCTCTTCTGATACCTTTTCATGGTTTGGAAATAGCTAATCAAAGTCATTGATAGCGATAAGGACAAGAAAAACTCTTCCAGTCACCCAAATTGAGAAAGTTTCATGTAAGAAGTGGTCGTTCTGCTGAGTTTGAAGGAATTCAGATTCAAAGGAGCAAAAAAGAGAAGAAAACACATTCTGGGATTGCAGGAAAGCTAATGAAAAGGAAGAGAGAGAGGACATACAGCATTCTACACAGGGAAAAGTGAATAAATCAGTATGGCTGGATCACAGAGTGTAATGAAGATTGTAAATGTAAGAGTCAGGTTTTGTATAGATTTAAATGTCCAGATATATTTGATCCTTGAGTAAAAGGAAAACACTGTTTTTTACTGGCTGTGTATGTATGCAGATACATGATATGATCACATCGACATTTTAGAAAAGTCACTTTGGCAGACAAGTAGAGATTGGATTAGAACATAGAGAGGTTTGAGGTAAAGATGCTAATAAAATAGTTCAAGTGAAAGATGATCAGGGCTGGGTTAGAGTCCTGAATATGTGAGATGAGAGAAAAGAACTTATACGAATATAAGGATAGAAATGGCAAGATGTAGCAAGTGAATTTTTTTAATATGATGAGAAAAAGGTTGGGAATGACACTGAGCTTATGAGTCAGAGTAACTGGAAGCATAGTGGTGTCCTTGATAGTAATAGGGAAATTCAGAAGAGGGATGGGCTTGAGGGGAAAGACAATGAATTCTTCTTTGGATATATAGAGTTCAAAATATATAATATGGGCTTGTACATGAGGACTAAAGCTCAAGAGAGTAACCAAGGATAAAAATATAGTATAAGAAGTCATGTTCATAGAAATAGTCATTGAACTCATGGGAACTAATTGGTTTTCCAAAAGGCTTATTGATTTGGCCTGAATGATAAGGCGAGTGAGAGAATGTAGAGGGAAAAGAGAAGAGTTCCCAGAAGAAAGCTGTGATAGACATCTGCATGATATGAATAAGAAATCAATAAGGTAGACTGAAGACGGTTAAATAATTATAAGATTCAGGAGAGAGTTACACAAAAATCCAGAGAGGGAGGAATATTCAGGAGGATCAAGTAGCCACAAGTGTCAAGGGCTATGCAGTGGTCAAGGAGGTAAAGAATGAGAAAAAGTCATTTAATTTTTGAAGAAATTAGGGGTGTTTACTTTGGGATACTACTTTCAGATTTTAACAGGTTAAGAGAGTGATATGAGAGAATGTAGCGACACAGGATAAAGGCATCTTTGTCAAAGAATTTGGTTGAGAAGAGGAGTGATATAGGATCATATTCATCAGGGAAGGAGAGAACTATTGAGAGATTATTAGTATTAATATTATTTTTAATTACTATTATTTTAAGACTGATGAGACATAAAACATTTTAATGGATAAAAATGCAGCTAACAAGGAAAGACTAATGGCAGAGTGGGGATGAAAGTATGAGCTATGATGCTGGAGGAAAAAGGAGGGCATGCAATAAGGTGTTTCATCCAACAGAAATTTGAGCAAAGGAGAAAATGGTGGAACTTTGTCAAGATGTAAGATAATGAGAGGAAATGAAAGTGTTCTTAGTGCATTCTATATTTCAGCAAAATTGGTGATCTTTTTCTATTCTTCATTATTATCAAGAATAACCCTATTGATCCATAATGATTGTTAGTATTTATACAGAGTCTTAAGGTTTGCAAAACAATTTACATATATCATAATTGATTTTCACAACCTCATCTCATTTGATCCTAAAGACCTTTCTGAGTTGAGTGCTATTTTTATTTCCGTTTCTGTAATAAGTGGATAATTGTGCAACTGTAATAGGTAGATAATGTGGCTGATAACAAGGGAGCTGGTGGTACAAGTGTGTCACCTGGCCTGAAAGCCAGTAACTTCAGTCACTGGTGATTTGAGATTGTCAGGGATGTGTAGCCTGAGCTGTGATGTCCAGACAGTCTCCCTGCTATCTATAGGCTCCTTTAAGGTGGAGAGTGAGGAGTCTCTCCCTGCTAGAGTGAAACCAGAACTCAATAGGAAGCGAAGCTCACACACTTCCTGGATATAATGGATGCTTGGCCAGAACTTCCTTCAAAGTCAACTGGTTGTTATTCTCCCCTCTCCTCAGCCCCTTAGCCCAAGATGATGTTATATTGACTACAGAAATTCAGTTTCAGGCTAAGGGTTTATTAAAACACAGAAGGGAAAACTGAGGAAAGAGGGTTTAGGGTCTGGAGAGGATATTGCTAAGGGCGACTGGCCAGTGTTGGCAATGGGCCTAGTAAGGTCAGACTGAGGGAACCAGTCCTCCACCAGAGATAATTTACACTGCCCTGATGTTATGTGTTCCATCAGCTAGACAGATATACTTTTTAAGTAGGTTCAGGGGTGTTCCTATTCCTACGCTGGCCTAACCTAATTTCCTTCCCACGTTCCACCTCCCTCAATCCCTCCTGGGTCCCCAAGAGAAGTCAAGGGGTAGCTGGGTGTCTGGGTGAGGTCAAGGAAATCAAAACCCCCAGGTTGGTTATGCAGGGGTATTTATAGTCCCAGCTCAACCTGTCAGCTCTTGGGACTGGCACCTCCTGGCCAAAGTTCCATTCTCCTAACTGACAGGATTTGCCTAGGGTAATTTTGAAAATGCAAGAGATCTTGCATAAATCCTGCATTACATTTCCCAGATGATGAAACAATGGAGGCTGAGAGAGGTTAAGAGATTTGCCTGGTTCACACTGATGATTAGTGCCTAAGGCAGGATTCAAATTCAGGTCTTCTTGACAAGCTATTTTAATTCACAGCTCCATGAAAAATGTATTATTGTCACAGCCTCTTCAATATTGACTGTTCTTACTTCATCATTTTAAAAGTATAAGACAAAACCCCAGAATATTTTTGCTTTAGATTTCTCTATGTGTCAATTGGAATTTCTTTTCCCATGGCCATTTATTCTTTTTAATTCTTCTTTTGAAATTATGAGTAATAATAAAGGAATAGAACAAAACAGGTTCCCCCCCACTGGGGAAAGGAAGCTTACTGAGTTGTGATTGATTCATGCATGTAACAAAGTATGATTGTGCCATAAGAAATAATGAATATACCCCAATCAGCAAGACAGTGTATGATAAACCCAAAGAGCCCAACTTCTGGGACAAAAATCCACTATTTGACAACAACTGTTGGGAAAATTGGAAAACAATATGGGAGAGATTAGGTTTAGATCAACATCTCACAGCCTATATACCAAGATAAATTCAGAATGGGTAAATGACTTGAATATAAGGAAGGAAAGTATAAGAAAATTAGGTGAACATAGATTAATATACCTGTCATATCTATGGGAAAGGAAAGATTTTAAAACCAAGCAAGAGTTAGAAAAAATTACAAAATGTAAGATAAATAATTTTGATTATATTAAATTAAAAAGGTTTTGTACAAACAAAAACAACGCAACCAAAATCAGAAGGGAAACAACAAACTGGGAAAAAATCCTTATAACAAAAAACTCTGACAGAGGTCTAATTATTCAAATATACAAGGAGCTAAATCAATTGTATAAAAAAATCAAGCCATTCCCCAATCGAATGTCTGAATGCACTTCCTTGCTTTGCTCTGAGACATGTTGATTTAATATACACTTTGAACTTTGTCTTCATTTCATTGATCCCTGGCCAACTGTCATAGCTACCCCTTGATTTCTAACTTATCTAGAATCCTTGCCATTTTACTGCTTATTTTTTGTAATGAGTTTTTTCTCTAAATAAAAATTAATTTCAATCGCTTTCAGAATGTGGGTTTGATATAACAAAGTTTCCCTGAAAGAAAGAAAAAATCTAAAGGAAATTTGAGAGTAATTGCTTTAGACTTAACAACAAGCTCCAGAGAGACTTGCTGAATTCATCTGGTATCTTTAACTTCCTTAGGGATTTTTACTTGATTTTCTTTTGCTTTGAAGTATTTATCCCATGAGTCAATTCTTTTAGTGTTTGTTCATTTCTGCTTTGTTGCATTTATGATCTTCTTCCTCCTCCGCAATCATGTTAATATCCACATTCTACTGATGTTCTCCCTTTTTTTTTTCTCAAACTTTTAAGGGAATCTGATTCATCATCCTCAACACATCCTGGCAGTTCTCCTA
The DNA here is from genome assembly GCF_016433145.1 of Gracilinanus agilis. Taxonomy (NCBI): domain Eukaryota; kingdom Metazoa; phylum Chordata; class Mammalia; order Didelphimorphia; family Didelphidae; genus Gracilinanus; species Gracilinanus agilis. The sequence goes on from NC_058130.1 coordinate 241,911,768, forward strand.
GGAAACTACTAGGAGTTGGGGTGAATGAGGTATTCAGGAAAGTCTAGTGCCTCTGGTATGAGAGCTTGCCAAGATCTTTACAAGGCTACCTTTACTCCCTTGGTGTCTACCAAGCACACAGCTCTCATCTATGACTCCAAGAAGCTATAGCATGTACAGTGGCCATACTCTGGTTAACCATCTTGGCAAGTAGGCTAAACCACGTTAACAGTAATCAACATGCTGCAAGTCCATTAGTTAATTAGGGAGGCGTTTAAGACTTCCCCAAGCAGAAAGGATGGATAAGAACAATTTGTTCTAGTGGCTATGAAGGTAGGATAAGAAGATGTTGGGGAAATCTTAGAGTTTGGTTAGACATCAAAGAAGCCAAAATATCCACTGCTTGCTGAACTATCACCAGTTTTCTTGACTTTTGTCTTATCACTTGGATTTCAATGATTCTGGAAGAGAAATGAGGCAGACATCTGTGTATAACTGCCTCACTTACATCCAATTTATGCAAGAGTTAAAAGACATCACCCCAGTGATGTCACCTTGGTCCTCTTCAAGTACAAAGGATAACCAACAAACAACTAAGGAGTTCATCTCAAAAATGTCATCCAGTATTTCCTTAGTCACATGGGTTATAAATCTGTCCTGAGATAGCATATGGGAGAAGCAGAAGAATGTGTGACAGCACTTGGAACATCAGTGTTATCTATGCCCTGGGAATGAACCTCCCTGGATCCCTGCAAAATAGAACATCTCCAATTGCCATTGCGTAAAATCATTGCAGCCCCATTGCTGGGATACTAGAGTTTCCTGAGAGCTGAATTTGAAGCTAAGGTAAGGGGTTCAGTGAGTGTGTTTCATTATATTTCCTATAAAATAGTGTGGCAAGTTCTTTTACTCTCAATAACACTAAGTTTTCTGCATTATGTTGTACATATATTATTTGGAATGACGAGGTTAAAATGGTCCCTTAGGATCCTTTTCTCTCTGATAACTTCTGGGATTCCACTACTATTTATTCTTGAATTTTCAAAGATCTTAATTCATTCTTTCCAATAAAATTTGCACTGTGAAGTTTTCAAATATTTCAGTTTGGAAAAGAAAAAAAATTAACATTCTTTTCGTCATCTATTTCTTGATATGTTGCCAATTCCAAATAAAGCAAGCACTCTCATAAAACAAGCTGAAAGGGAATGGACTATGGGAACACAGACAACTTTCTATCTTACTTTTCTGCCATAAGCAGAAGTGTCAAATGGTTATGGTTTACAAGTCAAAAAAATGGCTCACTTGCTAAAATTCATATTTCTGTACAATAAGCTTGTTATTCTGTACAAAAAGCTTGGTTATCAAGCTTTAACCAAGTTGCAAAGAAAAAGAAAGCAATGAGATGAGATAGATAAATATATAGATGAATAATTTCTAAGTATTTAAGATATGCTCAACATTGGTAATGCTAAAATACTGTTCATATGTAGAGGCATTTGAAATATATGGTGGATTTGGAATTGAAAAGATGTGAGTTCATCTCCAAACTTTGACACTTAGTGGCTCTACATTCCTAAATAATCATTTAACTTTTATATCTTAGACAACCCCATGTGATCACAGATTTTGAGTGGAAACTGATGTTTGAGGTCATTTAGTATAACCACCTCATTTAATGGATAGAGAAACTGAACTGTAGCCAAGAAATAATAAGTACTTTATCCAAAATCTGTTAATTAAGAGGCATTTATTAATATTTCTTATTTGGCACATATGTGGTAGACAATATAAAAAGAAAGGGAAAATCACATTTTGCCCTCACAAAATTCTAATTCTAATGGGGAAGAGAGAATATAAATGTCTGGGTATAGACTACATATGTATAATGGAAAATAATCTTAGAGAGAAGCCATTAGTAGATGGGGAGAGCAGGAGAGACTTTCCACAGGAGATGAGATTTGAACTGGGTCATAAAGGAATCCATGGGAGCTAAAGGCAGTGTGAGGATGGAGAATGTTCCATGAGGAACAGCTGGCATAAAGAATTGGAAAGAAAGATGAAATGTTGTATATGGGAGGAAAGAAAATCAGCCAATGTCACTGGATTGTCACGTGCATAAAAGGTAACAAAGTATAAGGAAACGGGAAAGATAAGAAAGACCTTAAATGTCAAAAATGAGGATTTATATTTGATCTGGGAGATATTAGAATTTACTGGAACTTATTGAATGGGGTAGGAAGGACAGCATGGACAACCATGCTTTAGGAATATCGCTTTGATAACTAAAAGGAGAATTCATGGACATCAATCAGAAGACTATTATAATAATTCAAGCAAGAAGTAATGAGGACTTGAACTCTGGTGGTGGGCTGTATGAATGGAGATTAAGTTGTACATGAGAGATATGATGAAGGTAAAAATGGCAAGATTTATTAACATTGTGAATATAGAGTGAGTGAATTTGAGGATTCCAGGATGATATTCAAATGACTGAGCAGTCATGACCTTGAGAATAATAGAAAATTCGGAAGTAGAGGGGATAGGGTTGAGGCTAAATATAATGAGTTTTGGGTCATGTTTAGAATGTTTTTCATATTTAGACTATGGAATTCAAGTTCAGATGTCCAAAAGGAAGTTGGTGATTCAGAATTATAACTCGGAAAACGAATTAGAGCTGGAGATATACATTTGAGAATCAGGCCTAAAGATGAGAGGTCCTGGGAAATCTGATCTCAGATATTTCCTAGCTGTGTGACCTTGAGCAAGTCACTTAACCCCCATGTCCTAGGCCTTACCACTCTTCTGCTTTGGAACCAATGCACAATATTGATTCTGAGATGGAAGGGAAGGATTTAAAAAGGAATCTCTAATTTTTTCTTGTACTTTCAGGATTTCCTATTTTGGAAACATCTAATTTATAATATTTCATTCTCCATACTCTCTTTTTTTATGCTATTGTCACATTTTATCAATAACCTTTTCAAAACTATTGAATAATGGGTATTTGGGGAATAAACCAATCCTACAGAATGCTCACCATTATCTTTCATTTCTTCTTCTTTAGGGAAAAAAAATTTCAAGACAATAATTCTACCTTAATGTACTTCCCTCTTCAAATCATCTCTATCCCCAGTCTGCATACATTTACACAGGCATCCATGCCTCTCCACCTGCATGCAAAGGCACACAAGCTCAAATATACAAATATGAACAGATATCTCTAGTTTTTAATGTGTCCTTGAAGGATATGGCAAGAGAAGCACTTTGATTTACTGCTCACTTAGAAACCAACCAAACTCTAAATATGTATCCTCTAACTCTATTATAGAGCTCCATCACAGAAAACAAATTTAATTCATGGCTGCTTGGTCCTTTCTATTGTTTTAGATCAACTGTTCCATATTAGATTGTACAAGTGGTGTGAGGACATTCCACAATCTCTATGCAATTGCAGATTGACCTCCAGGAACTATCACAGAAATAAGATGATCCTTTCAGCTCAAAATGGCTTGTTTCATTTCCTAAAGGCTGGATGTATTTTGGTAAAATGAGGGAAATAATCCTGAAGAAAATGCATACACACATACACACACACATCACTTAATCTGAATTCTAAGGTTGTGAGTAGTTCAAACAGCTAATAAAATAGGAAGAATACAATTTGCAGCACTTTTGAAAATGAAAAAAAAAAGCATCTTTACAAATAGCTTTGGTTTTATATCTAGCCAAGCAAGTAGCAAGGCAGAGGCAGATAATAATGTGATTACTTTGGTAATGATATGCATTAGATACATTATGGGAAACAATAATGCTCCCTACTGAATGCAGTCAATCCAGTTATTGATTTTTCTTAATGTTAAAAGCGCTACTCCAAAACTGAAAAGAGATATCCTTTATTTATTCTCTTTCCCTCTCTGTCTCCATCCTCATAGATCCTTTGATGCAGAATAGTATACCATGATAATGGAGTAATGTATATCTAATCTGACACCTACTGGGCCAGGCTAATGTTTTAGATAAAAACGGCTTGGATCACTGCTGCTTCTTGGGGGGACGGGGAGAGAGAATGAAAAATCTATCTGAACTTTTCTTTCATTTTTGTTTGAGTTTCTTTTCTAAACCTTTCCTGCAGACCAAGCATATTTGTTTTGCAAATCAGTTTTGCAACATATTGATTATAGGCTGGGCCTAGCTGATGGGTTACATTAGTGTCCTTCTTTCCATTGAATATATGTTTAATCCATCCACACTTTCAATAAATTGACATTGTAAAGGATACAAATATACAGTGATCTAAATTCAACTTCCTTTTCCCACTCTCATTATCTATCCTTTCCCCCATAACCAATTGTGCATTCTTTATTCAATTCTAGGAAATACAAACCTTCAGATCCACATTTAAAAATTGTTTTAAATGAATATAGAAACAAATAACAATAAATCTTTTTCTTTTACTTTCCAGGACTGGAGATGAGTACACAGCCCCCACCTCCAACATATCCCCCACCAGCTTTCCTAAATGCTATTCCAGCAGTCACTGTTAGATAAATAATTAAATGAAGAGAATTAAATGATGCTATGAGTTTCTTATATGACTAATCTTAAACATTAGGAAAATTAAACTAAGTTTTGTAGGAACCATTTGGCTGATGCCTGATACTCATTTTTGCTCATTCACTTTAAGTTCCTCTTTTTCTGACTAAAATATTTTTAGATAAAATAAAGACTGTTTCTTCTAGTCATATTCACTTGGAAAATTTTCAATTAGACTTCCTTTAGTAAAGTCTCTGAAAAAGAATATTTAAAGCAATGGATCCAGGGAGAATACACAGCAACTTCATCATCTCAATTCCCTCTTGAAATTAGTCAACAGAAATAGTATGTACATTTCTAATGTACCTTCCATACCCAAATACTGGAAAGTCAACATGGGAATGTAATTCAGTTCTATTTTTACCAGAATATAAAACAGAAATTCATTTCAAGGTCAGTTACATTAAAAAGAATTATTTTAGTTGCTTAATATAAAATTTTAAAATAGAAATTTAAAAAATTTAGCCAAATTTTTATTTCTCCATCAGCTTTTAAAGCTATTTAGGTGGACCAAATATAATGATTAATCTGATAGAGAAAAAGTAAACAACAATAGAAATTAATTATTCAATTTGCCTAAATGGATTTAGTCTTTGCTTCAAAAAATAAATAAGAAATATGAAGTTTTATGCACTTAGAAAAAAAAGCAATAAATATTTCCAGCTAAGATGGTTGCCTGAAAGGTATGTGTATGCACGTGAAGGTAAGGCAGGATGGGTGGGTGGGGGTTAAGTCAGCTGAGTTCTCCCATTTCCACAACAGTAAGTACCTATAAAGAGCACCAGATTGAATAAGAATAAAAAAATCCAAGGAGCAACTATGATTATTTCTTCCACCTCTGAATTATTGCCTTGGGCAATAATTTGAAAGGTGGCCCACCAGAAAAGTCAGTCCTGACTCTTCTGTAAAAAGTTTGCAGTCTCCCAGTCTACCAGAGACAATCCAGACACAATGCTGTCCAGTCATAAGTACAAATTTCAGGAACCTTATATTATCAATTTAATAAAATTTCTTAGAATGAAAATAAACAAATGTGGGGAAATGTGCATTATAATCTTGTAAAAATTGAAATTTACTACATTTATCCAATAATAAAAATAGGGGAAAATGGTCTTTGATTGCTCTTATGACTAAAATCATTAACCATGAGCCCTTCCAAAGAATATAACTCTGGTATTTTGTCACTTAAAAGCCACACATTCACAATTTTGTGTTCATGTGAATGTTTTCTTTTTTTACAAGCTTACCTCAAATATCTTTCTTAAACTCTGAAAGACTAAAAAGAATTTGGAAAATTTTTCATGGTAGTTCTGGAATTGTTTAAAAGGACTTGGTTTTATATGCGACATCTTATTAAACAAGAAAATAATATGATGAACTTCAAAATAAGCCTCATAAGCACTTCTGCAATCACATAGCCCAATCTAGTTTGTCTTGAATGAATTTATTCAGCAATGAATTATTATTAACCAATTATTTCTTAACCATATAAAAATCCATGGAAGCCAACACTTTCTCTGAACTATTCAGTTTTGTGTTTTACAAAATTATTTCATCTATTTAATTCTATTTGATTCAGGCTGCAGACCTATAACATAGTCAGGGGCAATACTAATCACTATTTTACAGTTTAGAATACTGAGCTGCAGGAAGATTATAACTCAAAGGGTAGGTTGTGAGTTTCTAATTCAATCAGGATTAGAACCAAATACTTTTGGCTTCTAATCTAGTAGACTCAGTATTTTATCACAATGTTGCCCAAATTCACAAAAAAAAAAAGCAAGAAATTTTTTGTGGGATTTTTTTGTTTTGCTTTGTTTTTATCTTCCATCTTGGAATCAACCCTGTGTATTGGTTCCAAGGAAGAAGAGCAGTAAGATTTAGTCAATGGGGGTTAAGTGACTTGCCCAGGGTCATGCAGCAAGGAAGTGTTTTAGGCCACATTTGAACTCAGGACCTCCCATTCCTAGTCCTGGCTATCAACCCCCTGAGCCACCTAGTTGTCCTGAGTTTCAAGTTTTTTAAGGAATTGGAAAAATGAGTAGAACACAGGAACTTTAGGGAAATACCCAACAAGCTGAAGCCTTCAGTGCTTCACAACTCTACAGTGATGCCCTCTGCTACGATAATTTTTCTAGTCTATTTCTTGACTTTGGGCTCTACTCTTGGGGATGTGGAGGCACTGTGCCAAGCTTTAGATCTTGCTTATTGCTGTTTTCAGAGCTAAACCTAGGAGTCTGTAAATTTTTGGTACTTCCAAATTGGTACGATCTGTAAGAAATAAAATTAATATAGAGACAGAATTAAAAATATCATGGTTTCAAAAGGTTTATTGAAAGCCATTTAGAAAAATGAAGGCACATGCCTATTAAGATTTAGTTCAAAAGTTGTGCCATATCTCTGCCACCTGGCTGCTTCAGCAGGAAAAGAGGAAGTACCAATCAAGTCTTGAGTCTTTATACCTCTGTCTACATAAGCACACTTCCTGTCCACCTCATTACACGAGAGGAATCATGGGAAATGTAGTTTTGAAAGAGTCCTAAATGTCTCCAAGAAGTTTAGATCAGGGGCCTCAAAATAGCTCCAGAACTCCCAAATTTCCAATATCACAGATCTAAGGACAGGTGTGGCCTCTATTCTCCTGCTTGTGTTCTGGTGTTTTACCCAGGAAGACACTCTCTTTCCCTTGAGCTACTAGCTCTAACACTCCTTCTACTTGACCAGGAACCAAGATCTCTAACAACTATGATAACAAGTGTTCCCCTTTGTCTTTGAATTGAGACCAGAGTCCCTATTTCCTCCTGTCTGCCTTTGTAGCACCACCAGAGCCCCTGCTCCCCCTACAGCAAGAAGTCCTCTCACTCTTTTTGGCCCTGTGACTGTGACCTGTAATTGCATATGGATAATGCAAGAGTCTTGAACCCAACACCAACAACAGGTGCCATGCAATATATTTACACAATGCAATCATAGTTTGCATCACTAAAAGAATTGGGAAAATGTCCCCTCCTCCCTTTGTGGTTAGCAGACTAAATCCAATTATACAATATTTTTACATGCTCCAAAACACTTCCATTACAGCTTCCAAACCAAGGTCTCATCCTCTCCATGTGGAAAAGTTTTTTCAGCCAAGCACAACTCCCATCGCACTAGAAATTGCTAGAAGATCAGGGGGTTGAATTACATAGCAGAGCTCATGCCCTTTATAAATAGTCAACAAATCCTTATACTACAAATAGAAACTTCCAAATATCTTTGAGAATTTAATAAATACCTTATGTTGGAACTAAAGCAGCATTTCAAATAGAATTATTACCCCAAATCATCTGGACATCATACCAATCCATGACATTTAGAAATAATATTTTTAATAGATGTCGCACAATCCTTCTCTCTGATGCATAAAGTAAAGGTATTGGACTCAATGACCTCTGAGGTCTTTCTAAATCAATAATCTCATGAATATTCAGAAACTCTAAGGTATATAGAATGAAATTTTCAAAATATAAAGATGCAAAATATTAAAGTTATGGGAAAATAAGATGAATTGCATGAACATCTCAGTATTCTTTTTTGATATTGTTGCAGTTCCAAATATGAGTTCACATTCGAATACTTTAATTCCATTAGATAAAGAAGTCATTTTGTCCATCTATACATTAATCCATAGAATCTAAAATGTTAAAAAAGACAAAAACAAATAACTACTACAGGAAGATAAGAGTTGTGTCCTTAAGTCATTTTCAATCAGAATCAAAACAGAAAGTTTAAAAACAATGAGATAACAGTGAAAGTAAAAATAATAATAACAAAAGCAGCTGACATTTTTATAAAACAAGACTTGAAGTTTCAGAAAGCATTTTCCATAAATTATCTCATTTGGTCATCACAACAATCTTATGAGGTAGATGTTATTATCTTTTATTTAGAGATAAGAAAACTGAATCTCAGACAAGTTAAGTGACCTGCACAGGATCATACTGTAACCGAATTTCTTAATCAGGGATTCAACATAGGACTACTCAGCTTCAAATATAGCACTCCATCCATTCTATCTTTTTGTAAGTTTGAATTCTCATGTATCACGTTTGCTTAAAATATTAATTATAGCTGTACATATCCCAAGTCACTGAATATTTCATTCTAAATAGTCTTCCAGTTACCTTTATTTTCATGAACTCAACATCACAGTTTTGGGGTTCAATGATTTGCTGACCTATGCCTAATTAATAGAATAGGAAGGCTGAAAAAAATAGTTAACACATACATTTAAAAAACATAGGTGGGAAGAATAACAGTGAAATTTCATAGACATTGTTTTTAAACCTGTACACCTACTCAAGTTTTCTGTGCAGCAAAAATGGTCTATACTTTCTCACCATGACACACCAATAGAAAATCTACATGGCTAATGTGCCAGAAATACTAATTCACTTGATGAGAGCTTCAGTTGCCCTTTTTCATTCAATTTTCTTACGAAAAGTGGTATCAGAATAATATCAACTTAAGCTTTCTATAACCCTTGTCCTGGATCAAGTTGAACACTATCTGAAGGAGTCCTTTGCTCAGGACAATGAGATTTATCTTTCTTTGAACAGTTTTCCTTCAACATAAAGAACCATTATAACTAGGACATTTTGATACTAGAACTAATAGCACAAATCATGGCTATAGTGGGGTGAGGCAGAGTTATACGGTTACATGTTTAACAATTGGCTTTTGCATGTGGAGCTGTCCACAGACATATTTTTAAGTTTAATCTACATTATTGACATTTTCTCCATCACTCTGCTTACTCTAAACAGTCAACAGAATACTAAATCAAGCTCTGATTTGCAATATTTGCAAATTTCCAAGTTGTAAAAAACTCATACTGAAAAATTTAACTTTTGCCTCTTTTAAGTCAGTTTGAACTGGTTCCAGAATACTCTTCACAGAAAGAAGAAACAGTAAAAACAGGGAAGAATTTTACTTCAGTCTATTGTCTCATAGCTTTTTATCTGAATAAATTATTTTTTTGCCAGACAAGTACTAAGCATTTTTATTTTTCAATTGCTGTGTGACTGTTTTCAATGTCCTCTAACTGTAATGCCCTCTAAATTTGGTGAGACAGGAGGGCAGCTGGGTAGCTCAGTGGATTGAGAGCCAGACCTAGAGACAGGAGGTCTTAGGTTCAAAACTGGCCTTACATAGGTACTTCCTAGCTCTTTGACTCTGGGCAAGTCACAACTCCCATTGCCTAATCCTTACCACTCTTTCCCCTTGGAACCAATACATAATATTGATTCTAAGAAAAAAGGTAAGGTTTGTTTGTTTGTTTTTAATAAATGAATAAAATAAATTTGGTGAGACAAATCATTAGCAGGATCTGAAATTCCCTTACTTTGACCACCAAGCATACCAGGAGGGTGTAGATTGTCTAGAAAGGGAGTAGAGAACAGAGTATAATAGAACTGACTTAAAAGAGCCAAAATGCCTAATTAAATAATTGAGACTTGAAAGGGAAAAAAAAGGAAAGAGGAGAGGTGATGAATTATGACTATAGTGAAAGGTAGATGAGTTTTATTCCCTGCTCAGATCACAACACTTGCAGTCCAGACTCCTTTTCTCTTTGGTTAGTAGACAAAGGCAAAGCCAAGATACCTTGACATGGAGCTAAGGTATGAAGTGATCTATTCACCTCCAATCATCAGGACCAATAAGAATGAGGGAACACCTGAGACTTCTGGCTGGATTTATCTCCCATCAGAAGGAAATTTTCATGAACTCCTTTCCTCACAATCTCTGTGATTCATAAATAATTGGATGGCTGAGTTATTTAATCTCCCATCCCTAACCCCCATTTTCTGTTATCTCATCTTCATTTGCTCATACTATTGCCCTCCCATATCCCTTTTCAGTTTTGTCTATGAACTTCTTATCCCTTATTGAACAAGTTTCATTATAGAAGTTCTCCTCAATATATCTTCCATATTCTTGCACTCACAGAAATATGGTTTTTCCTCAAAGCAGTGAATCTATAAAAACTCTGTTGAACATTGCTTATATATCCTCTCATATCAACCTACTCATTCACCTTTAATGGGGAACCAACTACGCCTAGTTTTCATTTTCTTGTTATCAGTTAGCAAGCACTCATCCTTTGAAGTCCATTTGATTAAAATTTATAACTCATACTAATATCATATAACTCTAAATTCCTATTATACTAACTTTTTTGAGAAATTCAGTGCCTGATCCCATCTTTCTGTCCAGCTCTTACATGCTGATGTCCCTTCAAATTTCCTAACCTCCCAGTTCCTCAGTCTTCGCAACTTCAATGACCACCTTCTCTACATTATTTGAGCTACAGTCAGGGATACTTTTGATCTTCTCATTGCCCATAAGCCTTCCACTCTAATTATCAAAAATTCCTAAATTATTTTTTCAGATTCTAAGTTTCTATCATTTCAATTCTTCTCATGCCTAAAACCTCCAAAAACTATTCTTCATCATAATCAGAAAATCCAACTCTTTCATTGTTCAATATTTTCCCAGTCCATCACCTCTGCTCTAACTTCAATTTCCTCTTTTCCAATTATTAACCAGTTTAATTAAAAACTGTTCCCTATTCTCTAATAACTTGCACCTTTTTTTTCCAATCAGTTTTCATGCCTAACAAATGTCTTACTGAATTACTCCTATCACATGCTTCCTCCATTTCAGAACATTAATTGCTGAATGGAGCTGGAAGAAATACTAACTTCTTTTAAAATTTGTCCTCCTCCAAGTAATATCCTAAGAACTCTCATCCTAGAATCTCTTGGAATAGCAAGCCAACAAATCAATAAGCGCATATTTAGTATCAATTATGTGCCAGGCACTGTGCTGAAAAGAGAGATTAAAATAATAAAGAAATTTCTCTCATAGGTTTTTAATCTAATGCAGGAAAAACAACATACAAACAACCCATATATACAGTATAAATTGAAGATAATCATAGAGAGGTACATTAGTATTGAGGACAATTAGGAAGATTTTTTTTGTGGAAGGAAAGATTCCAGCAGACTTGAAAGAAACCAAGAAAGGGATGAGGAGAGAATTACAGGCATAGGGAATAGTCATTGAAAATGGAATTGGGAGTTGAAGTATCCTATTATAGGAAGGAGACCGGGGTCACTGGAATGTAGTAAAAGGTGGCAAAATGTAAAAAAGATCACAGAAGTAAAAAAAAGGAAGATTGTAAAGAGAATTAAAAATTAAAACAAGGATTTTAGATTTGATTGACATTGGCATATATAAACACAATATCCCACACCTCTATAGCTACTTGTTATCCTTTTCAGACACTTTGTCCTTGCAAGCTTTCTCCTTAATGACTACCTATTCTGAGAATTATTCTTTGGATTCCATTGATCTCTGGTGCTTTTGATCTTCTTAAAAATGAGTAGAAGTCAGTTGTAGTTAATGGGCATTCATCATAACTATAACCAATTAAAGTTTATTAATTATTGTTCTTATAGAAGCAGATTAAAAACACTTCTCTGAAATTTGGTAAAATTAAAAACTTATGCTTTCATATTTTCAAATATCATTTATTTCCTTGTTACTTGTATTATGCCTACATATAGGTATTTGAGTATGCAAAATAATTCACAGTTTTTTTCTTTGTGAAATATTTTATATACTTTTTCAAATTATATGCAAAAATCTTTTTAACTTTTGTTTTTTATCTGTTTCAATTTCTCACTCATACATATCCTTTCCTGAGACAGTAAACAATGAAATATAGATGATAAATGTTCAATTATGCAAAATGTAAAGTTTTAAAAGTATAATTTATTTATTAGTTCAAAGATTTTCTTACTTTCAATTCAATCAAATTGGTAACTTTTTTACTTTACTTTTTTTACCTTAAAAAAAGTAATCTTTTTTTTAGTTGCATGTTCAATTCGTTGATCAGATCTTTCTCTATTGTATTAATATAAGCATATAAAGATAAAAAAATTTTCCTTAAGACCTGGTTTGGATGCATCCCATAAATTTTGGTGTGTTGTCTCATTGTTGTAGTTCTCTTTAATGAAATTATTGATTGTTTCTATTATTTGTTCTTTGACCCATTAAGTTTGGTATTTAATCTGTTTCCATATTCCTTCATTGACTATAATTTTTATTGTATTATGGTCTGAAAAGGATCCATTAGTATTTCTACTTTTTGACAATTAATTGTTAGGTTCTTGGGCCCTAATACGTTATGAGTTTTTATGAGGGTGTCATGTACCAATGAGACAAAGGTACTTTTCTTTTTATTTCCATTAAGTTTTCTCCAGAGCACTATCATATCTGACTTTCATAAAATACTATTCATCTCTGTTACTTCTTCCTTAATTTTTTTTAAATTTCTCTAGATCTAAGAGGGGAAAGTTGAGGTCACCCACTAATAAAATTTTATTACATATTTCCTCCTCTAACTCATTTAATTTTTCATGTCAGAATGTTGATGCTATACAACTTGGTGCATATATTTCAATATTGATATTTCTGAGGCCAGCTAGGTGGCTCAGTAGATTTAGAATCAGGCCCAGAGAAAGAAGGTGCTGGCTTTATATTTGGCCTCAGACATTTTCTAGCTGTTTTTATGGGGGGAAAACTGGGAGTTAAATTAAATATTATCAGGGTTCTAAGGAAGAGTAAGCAAGAGACAAGACAAGGCAATAGACTGGGATTAACAAGTTGGGGAAATACAATTTAGAATGGGTTTGGCAGTTGGAGGCCCAACTTGCCAACACAGATCCAACTAGCCAGGGAGTCTGTGAAACTAATACGTGAGTAGACTGACAATAGGTTTTATAAACAGGGTTTTAATTCAATGAACTATAGTCTGAAAGAAAGGAAAAGGGGTCCTAATATATCAGTCTATGGGCAAGCCTCAGGGTCAGGGAATGGACTTAATTTACACTAAGCTAGAGACCATAGCAGGGCAAGCACAATGGAGATCAGGAATTAAGTGGGATCCTCACTGCTGAGTCCTGACAGAATCCAGTGACAATACAGCTTTCCCAGGTCTTCAGCCAAGTACTCCTTCAGTTGGGTAAGTCAGGGAGCTAAACCAAACTGAGTTGACCAGCAACCCAGGTTAGGTTTTATAGTCTGAAGCAAACCTCCCACAGGCAGATGACTTTCCTCCTTCTGGATATCAGGATACAAACTCCACTTCCTCTGAGGTCTCCCAGGGGTTCAGTTACAATTTGTCTCCAGCCATCATGGAGTCCATCTCGGAGAGAGAAGCAACACTTCCTGCTTCCCCATTCCATTTAGAATTCTCCAGCCCTGCTTGCTAAGCCTCCCAACTAGCTAATCTTAAACATCTTATTAATTCATCTTACAACACTGTATGACCCAGGCAAAACACTTAACCTCCATTGCCTAGCCCTTACCACTCTTCTGCCTTAGAACCAATATGTAGTATTGAGTCTAAGATGGAAGGTTAGGGTTTAAAAAATAAAAAAGAAGGGAAATAATATTGGTACTACTACCTTATCTATGCTACCCTTCAGCAAAATGCATTTTCCCTATTTTTGATCTTATTTTGTCTTATTTGCTATTTTTCATTTTTTGTACATCAACTGAAGTATAATAGAACCTGGTCCAACCCCTTACTTTTACTATGTGTATTTCTGTTTCAAGTGCATTTCTTATAAACAATATATTGTCAGATTTTGGCTTTTACTCCATTCTGCTTCCATTTTATAAGTGAGTTTATCCCATTCACATTCACAATTATGATTACTAAATACGTATTTGTCTCCAATTTTTACCTCTTTATCCTTCTCTCTCTGCTTTCATCCTTTCTTCCTCAAAAGTCTTTTGCCAATTGACACTCTCTACTATCAATCCCACCTTCTTTTCAGACCTCCCCACCGTCCTATGTGTCTGTATGATAAGATAGAGTTCTATATCCAACTAAGTAATTTTTGTTATATCCTCTTTGAGCCAGAAACATTGAGAGTAAAACTGAACCTTTCTCACCATGCTTTCACCTTCCTTTCCAATGTAAAAGCTCTTCCCTTCATGCCTCTTTTATGTGAGATAATTTATCCCATTCTACCTCTTCCTTCCCTCTTCTCCCAAGACATCCCTCTTTCTTATCCCTTAATTTATTTTTTAAATCATCCAATCATATTGTACTCACATTCATGCCCTCCATTGTCTCATCATTCTTGACCTTCATACTAGCCACTCTGTACTCAGCAATAACATCCATCTACTCATCATAGACTCTAAACAAAAAAAAAAAACTGGAAAAAATATGGGCACTAGTATCATTCTTTTTTCATTTTTTTATAACCTTTACCTTCAGTATCTAGAATCAATACTATGTATTACTTCTACAGCAGAAGAATGACAAAGGCCAATTAATGGTAGTTAAGTGACTTGACCATGGTTACACAGTTAGAGAGTGTCCAAGGCAGATTTGAACCCTGGATCTCCCATCTATGGGCTTGACTTTCTATCCACCGAGGCACCTAGCTACTGCTAGTATTTTTCTTTCTGTCTATTTATATACCTATCTTTATTTATTTATGTACTGATCTATCCTCTGCTGCTTTTCCTTCTTAAAATCTCTGGCCCAGAAATTTTTATGAATATTCCTAGACATTTTCACAAAGTAAGGCCATAGCTTCTGCTCAAAAATATTTATTGTTGGAGAATGATAGGATGACTATTTATTACAGGTAACATATAACCCTTACCTTCTATCTAGATTTTATAAATGCCTGTTATTTTATTCTTCCACATTCCTAATAGTATTGCCCATAATTGTAGTTTCTTTTGCTGTTTCATGTGAAACATAAAGGGGAAGCTGGGTCCCTAATGCCCAAGTGATATGTCAGTGAAGACTAAAGAAGGTAATGTGGGGGGCATAAGAAATGGTCATTAGTAGAAAGAGAAAAGAAGAGCAGGGTTGGACGTTTAATGTGAGTTGACCTAATCCTTCTCCACAGTACACCACTTTCAGTTATTAATTATGATTCTACGTCTGTGAGTCAACAAACATTATAGTGCCTGTTATTTCCCAGGCACTATAGTAACAATTGAGGACACAAAGGGAAGGAAAAGACGGTTCTCTTCTCAAAGAGTTCACAGCCTAATAGAGGAGCCAAGATGCAAAAAAACCAAACAACAAAAAACCCCACTATGTACAAACTTGCTACATATAGAATAAATTAAAAATAATAGAAAGTAGGCATTAGAATTAAAGAGAAATATGGGAAAACTTTTCATAAAAGATGGGAGCGAGATGGGGTCAATGTTGAAGGGAGTCTTTCCAGGAGGGTTCACTGCTCTGGACTCTTGTCTTCTATATTCAGTTCTATGGGAGCGACCTCTAGAGAGAGAGAAAAGGCATTTTCCCCTTCTTTTTGTTTGTTCTCTGACTCATTAAACCCCCCCCCCCAAATTAGTCCAGTAAAACTTCCTTAAATAAACCTTAGGGATAGATCATATCTAAAGTAACCCTCTGAAAAAGAATTATGATATGTCCCTTTTATCAAAATACTTCCAGAAAAGGGACTTTTAAAACACAAAAGACTCATAAGAATGAAGCAATAAATGTACAAAACATTGGCTCATCACTACAAACATATTTTCTGAGGAGGTAAGAAAGGCTTCCCAGACTTAGTGGACTTCTAAACATATTTCATTTTCATCTCTATCTCCATTGTCCAAACAGCAATTCACCCCTAAGGTGTACATGTTTCAGTCAGGCAGGAATGTATGGATCATCTTACAGGTAGTAGTCACCTTCTCCTTCAAGAAGGATATAGTTTAAGGAAACACTGCCTACTTGGTAACCAGTACCTAGACTTCTCTGTGACACCAAGTTTCACTAACTCACTCCATAACTATTAAGGCTAAGATCACACGTCTCAGTGTGCTCTACTAGCATCTGCTTGGTTGGGAGAGAGAGAGAAACAAAGCAAAACATATAGACTTGAAATTCAATAATTGGTTCATTTAGATGGGCCCATTCACTAGCTGCCATCTGTGTATATTCACAATAACTACTATTGGGATAGAAAGAGGAAAAGGAAATCCCTTCCTCCTCTAGTAAATTTAAAAGAAAACTATAGGAGCCTCAAGCACCAGATTCAAAAGAGAAGTGAACAAGAGTAGGGATGTTCTAAGCAACCTGCCTTACTTCCCAAATTGTTGGGTACCATCTACAGTGATAGGTACTATAAGGATGAGAAATAATTTGCTCAATTATCCCAAAGATCAAGTCCTTCAAAGCTAAGAATTCATATCTCTCCTTCTGAGGTCAGAACACCTTTGCCCACCTCTACAAGAGGTATCCTATTTCAGAAGATCAGGGTTTCTCCCCTGTTACTCCCTATCACAAATGGAAGTCTCCTAAGTTTCTAGTCAATGAAGAGAAAGTATAGAAACCATGTGTTCATTTGGAAAGGCAAGTGAAAAGAGTAGTTGGCATGTGAAGGTTAAAAAATTCCTTAATAGAATATAATACATATGCACATATATGCAACATATAATATAATATAAATATAGAATATATAGAATATAGAAGCCTTTTGTGTCATATGGATTGTGGACAGAGAGACTTTAAAGTTCTTGGTGAAAACTTGCAGGTTTTACCAAATGCTTCATATTCTTGGAGAACATGAAGGAAAAGAAAGTTTCTAGAGGAGAAAGAAATGATAGCAGCTGCAAGCTTCATAGGATTGATTCAGGTACATTAACCAAAAAAGCTGATATTTTTTTTGCTTAACTAAGCTTGTCCAGTTCAGTGCTAGGCACATGGTGGAGAGGCTAGGATTCTACATTGTTAGGCCTAGTTTCAACATGGCCATTATGACAAAACAGCTCCGCTACTTATTTCTTGTGTGACCTGAGGTGTATCATTCAACATCTTTGGGCTTTCATTTGTCATCTTTAAATGAAATTAGGGCGATAGGAATGAGGATTCATAAATTTCTTTTGAGCTTTAAGTTTATGATCCTAAAGCTGTTATTTTGTACTCCATACTGAATTCTCCCTTCCCTTCCTAACAAAAAGGTGGAGGAGAGAAATTAAGAAAGTTCAGGACAAAATTGCAAAGACTTAGGGGAAATTCACAGATCATTTCATTATTTTCCCAATTGTCATTTCAAAGCATTGTTGAGTTTTGTAAAAATTTGGCAAGCTCAGTGATGTAGCTAGAGAAAGATCATTCTGCTGTGACCATGTTACATCTCAATACAGGCCTCTCATTTTTCATGTCCCTAGCTTAAAAGCAAATAGCGAGCTCTAGAGAAGGGTCTGCGGTTGGCTGATCTGAAGTTAGACTTGGAACAGTGGCATTTCCAGATGTGAAATGAACATTTCCCACTAGATCAAAAAATCTCTGACATAGTGCTGCATTCTCAGCCCTTTAAAGCTTACTCTTTGGGACCTGAAATTATTTTTAATTTCCCCTCCCACTCACCTACCCCAAATTCAGAAGAACAGAAGGGTCACCTTGATGTTGCTGTGTTTGTGGCAATTTTTGCCTTCATCTTAATTTCTTAGTTGAAAGGATTCTCATATTTGCACAGGAAATTTTTCCACTATAAAACTCAAAAATATAAGCAGGCTTTATCCTACAGCCTTCAACTTTCTAAGCCATTTTTTGTGCCATTCAACTCTGGTTCCTTAAGTAGTATGAATCTCTGTTGTCAGCTGCATTTCACTGATAATGTCATCAGATGACAAGAAATTGCATTGGCTTTGGAGGATTGAAAGAAACAACTAAATGTTTGCAAGTTCCCCTTCACAATCAACATGTCTAAAGAATGAAAATTCTGATTTTACTACTATACGCTATGTATTTTGGAATGGCTACGAACCCTGAAATACTACATCTCCCAGAACTCTCTACCTTAACTTCCTCAGACACCTTCCTTTGTGGGAGGTGTCTGAGAAAGAAACAAAAAAGAAGAAGGGGCCCAGGTTTTGGCACCTTTTTTGGAAAAAGGAGGAGAGCACCTTTTTCCCAGAAGAGAGACTTTTGCTCCAGAGATCTAATTCCTAACTTTCCCAAACCTTTCTTTCTCCAACCTAAATAAACCCAGCTCTACTATCTCTATGAAAGTCTAGCCTGATTTTTGTTCTGCTCTGAAGGGATCGGGTTAATTTCCCCACTGAGGTTGGGTCTACTCTGGCTACCTTCCCTCCCGTCCTTTTCCCTTACCTTCTCCTTTCTTCCATCCTTTCTCCTTTTTTCAACAACACAATACCTATATACAACATCATACTACAGAAGATAGAATGTCTTTAATATTAAGAAAGAGGCTGGCAAAAAATTATAACAGCTGAAAATGTCCCTACTTTAGCACATTTTTTCCATCCTGGAAAATAAAAGCAGTAAGAAAATTCAAGAGAGGGAAGAAACAAACAATAATATTTTTTCCTTTTTCCTTCAGCTCTGTTTGGTTTCAGCTCCAACAATATCATGACACCCCTATAAATCTCATCATCAGACATACTGACTCAGCTTGAATACTCAACATCTTCTCAGCACCAACAACTGCCTGTCCCTTCTGCCAGAGTACTGGGAAGATGAGCAATAAACTCTTCCAAAAGCTTTCCTTTATAGAGGGCTCAGAACTTTCCAGGTAGTTATCCATCTTCTATCAAAGGCTTTACTGGTTTCAAGTAAACAATTATCATGGCCCCAAAAAGTAACCCATGGTATTTCCTCTTTTTCAGCTTTGTTTTGTGTATGTTCTTGCCCCATTAGATTGTAAGCTCTTTGAAGGCAAGGACTGTCTTTCTTTTTCTTATTTGTATACCTAGTGTTTAGCACAGTCCCTAGCACATATTGCCATAGAATTTAGGCATACTTATTTATGACAGTATTTTATCTCCCCCACTAGAATGTAAGCTTCTTGAGGGCAAGAGCTATCTCATTTTTGTATTTATATTTTTAGGACATACCAGAGGGCCTAGACCATAGTAGGTAATAATAAATGCTTTTTGATTGATTATTTGGATTTTTATTATTTGAAATATAAGAAATTCACAGGAGAGTATATTACTTTAAACTACCCTTTGTATTTTAGTAAATCCAATAATTGTTTTGAATTTATAATAATTAACCTTTCATTACTTTTATGAATTTGAAATTTTGGTCTTCCCTGTAACATACAGTTGGGTAGCTAATCCAGAGAGATCATCCATCACTATGTAAATATTGTGGGAAAATGCATTATTACATTATTTGGGAAACATTAATTATTATACTTTTTAAATCTAACATTGAACAAGTGAATATTGTTTGTACACAAAATGTTATTCTATCTTCAGTAGCTCTCAAGAAATGATGGACATGGCTATAAAGAATTTTAGGTTCTCCCAGATCCTAGATTCACTCAAAGCATTCTTATTTGGGGTCCTCACACCCAGTTCTTATTTTAGGTCTATGTAAACTTATGTTTTGAGTTCCCTTTGTGTTTTAAGTTCATCCAAATTTTATTGGATGTTCACATTTGCTGATATTGATCTCAATCTACTATACTTTCAAGTTTTCTCAGAAAAATTACTTCAATGTGTAAAAATGGTTCATACATCTGTACCCTTTCCTATATCCTATATAATGGAGATCTCTGGGGGTGAAACCAAGATGGAGGAATAAAGCAAAGAAGCTCAAAGTCACCATGAGAATCCTCTCCAACCAATATCAAAATAATGCCACAAAACAAATATAGGAGTGAAAGAACCAACAAGGAGACATAGTGAAACAATTTTCAAGAAGAGAAAAACCTAAAAGGTAGGCAGAAAACATCTGTGGTACTGCAGTGAGAGGAGAGCAGAGATAGCAGGAGGCTAAAGCAAGGAGTAAAGAGCAAGCCAAGAGCAAAACACACACTCCCGCCCTTTATCTGCTGTTCCAGGTTCAGAGCCTAAGCCCAATCTAACATCTAGACCCTGAGACCCTGCCTGGCAAACTAGAGGTTCAACCAACCTACTCCCCAAGAAATTCTAAACCTGTGATGAAATCAGGCCTCAAAAATCAGGATTGAGCAACTATAAACTAATGATTTCATAAAAAAATCAAGAAACAATAAAACAAAATCAAAAGAATGAAAAAAAGAAGAAAACATGAAGTTTCTTATTGTAAAAACAACTGACCTGGAAAATTGACCTAGGAGAGACAATTTAAGAATTATCAGACTATATGAAAGCCATGATAAAAAAAAAAAAAAGCCTGGCATCATTATACCAGAAATCATCAAAGAAAACTGCCCATATATCCTTGAAGAAGAAAATAAAATTGAAATGGAAAGAATTCACAGATTGCTTCAGAAAGAAATCCACAAATGACAACTTCCAGGAATGTGATAGCTAAATTCAAGAATTCCCCCCCCCCAAGCCAAGGAGAAAATACTGCAAGCGGCCAGAAAGAAACAATTCAAATACCATGAAGCTACAATCAAGATCACAGAGGACCTAGTAGCTTCTACATTAAAGAATTGAAAGGCATGGAATATAATATTCAGTATGGCAAAAGATCTAGGTTTACAACCCAGAGTCACCTATCCAGCTAAATTGAGAATATTCTTTCAGGGTGGGAAATGGACATTCAATAAGATAGAAGATTTCCAAGTATTTCTGAGAAATAAGCCAGACCTAAGTAAAAAAATCTGAAGTCCAAATATGAGACCTGAGAGAAACCTAAAAAGGTAAATAAGAAAGAAAATTTAAGGAACTCAATAAGGTCAGATTAGATAAGATTAGATAAGAACAGAAATAAGGTATTTCTACAAGGAAAGAGAATATTTGTAATTCTCAAAAATTATTCAATAGTAGAGGAGGTAGAAGGAATATATTTAGAAAGAGGATTGGGAAGTAAGCTGATTATGATAATATGATGCATCTGACAATGTATTATGACATGATGTGTATGTAAATATAATGATACTAAATGATATATATGTATGATATGTATGTATATGATATAGTATATTAAAATATCATGGGGTGAAAAAGAAATGCACTGAGAGAAAAAGGAAGGGAGAGATAGAATGGGGTAAATTATATAACACAAAGAGGCATGAAAAATCATTATGGAGTGGGAAAGATAGGGGTGGTAACAGGCAATGCTTCAACTTTATTCTCATTGTAATTGGCTCTGAGAAGGAAACAACAAATAGACTCATTGGGGTATAGAAATATATCTTACCCTACAGAGAAGTAGAAGGAGAATAAGACAAGGGATAGGGGAGGCAATTGAAGAGAGGAGAAAGTGGGGAGGTGATAAAAAGCAAAACAATGGTGAGGAGGAATGGAGTAAAAGGTGATAGAAGAAAGAAGTAAGGAAAAGGAATGAATTGTTAGAATTGGTGTTGAAGGATAATATTTGTGTATCACAATGGAATTGCTTGTTGCCTCTGGGAAGGGGAAGGGAAAAGGGGAGGGAAAGAACATGAATCATGTAACCATGGAAAAATACTTAAATAAAAATAAATACATAAATCCTATCTAATGTAAACCTTCCAGAGCCTGGATGAGAGAAAACCACAGTTTCTTTCCAGAATTCTTTCTCTATGAAACAATCTAATAAATCTATTTCTAAAGCTTTTTTTCAGAAGGAGTGGTGATGGAATATTATTGTGCTATAAGGTGATAGAATATTATTGTGCTATAATAATGACCTGGAGGCTTTCTATATGAACTGGGAGAACCTCCAGGAACTGATTCAGAGTGAAATGAGCAAAACCAAAAGAGCATTGTACACAGAAAGTAAAACACTGTGGAACAATCCAATGTAATGGACTTTGCTACTAGTAGTAATGCAACAAGCCAGGACACTCCTAAACGATTTATAAACACATCTAGAGAAAGAACTATGGGAGTTGAAATGCAAAAGAACATATGGCATCACTTAATACATGTATATGTGAGTATGTGATTTGGGGTTTAGGCTTTAAAAAATCACTCTAAAGCAAAAATGAATAAATCCCATCTAGTAATAGTGAATAATCCTTGTAATAACTTGTTATAGACTTTTAACTAGCATTTTACTTAAGATTTTTGCATCTATGTTCATTAAGGATAACTCCACCAAGGACGGTCCCAAGCCCGGCTGAAAAAGGAGGAGGGTTGGGCATGGGGCTAGCAACCTCACCCTGTAAAAAAAAAAAAATCTCACTTGCTACAGAAACGGCAACCTCATTAAACCAACAAAACCAATGATCGCCTAGTCTGGAAGATTGCTCTCCAACAGAGTCCATGACGCGTGCTGGCGAAAGCCTTTGGGAAGCCAGTTCGTCTGCCGAAAACGAAACAAAGACCATCAGAATGACATGGGCCCAGCTGGGGGAAGTTGCCCAGAACAGAGTCCGTTGGCTTGAGATGGTTGCAGCCCTATTCTCCTCTAGGGAGCCAACAGGAATAACTAACTAACTCATTAAGGATATTGGTCTGTAGTTTTCCTTCTCTGTTTTTGATCTTCCTGGGTTGGCAATCAGTACCATATTTGTATCATAAAAAGAATTTGGTAAGACTCCTTCTTTGCCTTTTTTGTCAAGTAGTTTGTAGGTCTTTAGGATTAATTGATCCTTAAATGTTTGATAGAATTAACTTGTGAATCCATCTGACCCTGGTGATTTTTTCTTAGGGGTTTCTTTGATGGCTTGTTCAATTTCTTTTTCTGGTATGGCTTTATTTAAATATTCTATTTCCTCTTCTGTTAATATTGGCAATTTATATTTTTGTAAATATTCATACATTTCAGCTAGATTGCCATAATATTGTCATATAATTTGGCAAAATAGTTCTTAATAATTACCTTAATTTCCTCCTTATTAAAGGTGAAATTACCCTTTTCATTCATGATACTGTTTATCTGATTCTCTTCATTCTTTTTCTTAAATAGATTAACCAATACTTTATCTATTTTATTTGTTTTTTCAAAATACCAGCTCCTACTCTTATTTATTAGTTCAATAGTTCTTTTACTTTCAATTTTACCAATTTCTCCTTTGATTTTTTGGATTTCCAATTTGGTCTTTACTTGAGGGTTTTTAATTTGTTCTTTTTATAGTTTTTTTAGTTGCATGTCCAATTCATTAATCTCCTCTTTCTCTTTTTTGTTAATATAGGCACTAAGAGATATAAACTTTCCCCTAATTACTGCTTTTGAAGTATCCCAAAAATTTTTTATTTTTGATATGTTGTTTCCTCATTGTCATTTGCTTGAATGAAATCATTATTTGTTTCTATGATTTGTTCTTTAACCAACCAGTTTTGGACAATAAGATTATCTAATTTCCAATTAATTTTTGATTTGCCTTTCCATGGACCCTTATTAATTACATTTTTATTATTTTATGATCTGAAAATGTTGCATTTAATATTTCTGCATTTGTTTGCAAGTTTTTATGCCCTAGTATATGGTCAATCTTTGTGAATGTATCAAGTGCTGCTGAAAAGTATATTACTTTTTATCCCCATTAATTTTTCTTCATATATCCATTAACTAATTTTTCTAAGATTTCATTCATATCTCTTTCTTCTTTCTTCTTTATTTTTTGGTTTGATTTATTTTCATCTGACTGAGATGTCCTACTAGTATAGTTTTACTATCTATTTCCTCCTGTAATGCAAAAGATGCAAGAGAGGTTTTGCTCTTGCAGGGGGGGAGGGGGTAACTGAAAACTTGGGGCAGTTGAGCCTTAGAATTCCACTGCCCCGATGTAGAGTGATCAACCAGCTTGATAAATGAGGGTAATGATTTGCCTGGCCTAGCCCCTCTGGAAACAAGTGATAACTATCCTCCTTCTCCTCAGTCCCTGGCCCTGGTTGATGATATAAATGAATCACTGATACTCTCAGAATCAGGCCAAAGGGCTTATTAAACACAAGGATTAACTGAGGGAAGAGGGTTGAGGTCTGGAAAAGTTGTTGCTATGGGTGAATGGCCAGTGCTGGCAGAGGGTCTCAGAAGGTAAGCTCATCCTGAGGGAACCAGCCCCTCAGCCAGGGATAAATTCCACTGCCCCGATGTAGAGTGATCAACCAGTTTGATAAATGAGGGTAATGATTTAGTTTAGGGGTGTTCTGGCTAGGTTAAGCTAACTAATTTTTCCTACGTTCCAGCTCCCACCAAATCCCACCTCCCGGGGCCCAAGGGGAAGTCCAGGGGTAGTTGGATGTCTGGGAGAAGTCAAGGAAATCAGCCCCCAGGTTGGTTCTCCAGGGATATTTATAGACCCAGCTCCAATGGTCTTTTCTTGAGACCAGGGACTTGCTGGGTCAACATTCTGTTCCCCTAACTGCCAGGATTGCCTCCGGTGATTTTGCAAATGTAAGAAATCTTGTATCAATCCTGCCTTACACTGGCTGTTCTTCCTTCTAAGAACCGATTCCACTGAATGTAAGGTTTAAGTATTACTTATTACTACTCTCTTCCTCCCCTTCTTATAATACTATTCTTCCCCCTCCTCCCCTGTGCCTGCCTCTTTATGTGGTATAATTGATCCTATTTTTCTTCTTCCTTCCAGTGTCTTTTAGTACCATCCTCTTTTTATTGTATCCTTCCCCCTAATTTTTTTTTTACATATCATCTTAAACAATTTAATACTACAACCTCAGCCTAGGAATAATTCTTCTCTCTACTATGATAATGAAAACAATTTTTAAGAGTTACAGATATTTTGCCATATAGAAATATGATCAATTTGACTTCACTGAAGCCCTTAAATTTTTCCACCTCTTTCTTGTTTACTTTTTTATGGTTCTCTTCAATTTTATATTTGGAAATCAAATTTTCCATTTGGTTCTGGTCTTTTCTTTAGGAATACTTGGAAATCTTCTATTTTGTTAAATGCCCATACTTTCCCCTGGAAGTATATAGTCAGTTTTGATGGGTAGATGATTCTCAGGTGTAGACCCAATTCTCTTGCCTTCCTGAATATCGTATTCTAAGCTTTGTAGTCCTTTAGAGTGAGATTGCCAGATCCTGTATAATCCTGACTAATGACTCCTTGATATCTCAATTGTCTTTTTCTATCCACTTGTAATATTTTCTCCTTGACCTGGAAGCTCTTGAATTTGGCTATAACATTCTGGGGAGGGGTTGTCTTTTGGAGATTTAATGTAGGGGGTGATCTATGGATTCTTTCAATGTCTATTTTGCCTCCTTATTCAAGAATATCATGGCAGGTTTTTTTTTATAATTTCTTGTAATATGATGTCAAGGTTTTTACTTTTTTTGCAGGCTTTCAGGTAGACCAATAATTCTCAAATAATCTCTCCTGGATCTGTTTTCCATGTCTGTTTTCTTTTCAATGAGATATTTTATGTTTCCCTCTATTTTTCTTATTCTGATTATTTTGCTTCATTAATTCTTGCTGTCTTGTGAGATCAGTAGCTTCTACTTGCATAATTTTAGTATAAGACTTGTTTTTAGCCATGATCTTTTGATTTCCCTTTTCAGTTTGGTCTATCCTGCTTTCCTTGGCTTCCAGCAGGTCAATTCCGGTTTCTAATTTGCTTTTTACTTCATATGATTTCTGTGACTCTTTTTCCATAAGGGCAATTTTGTCTTTTAAACTTTTATTTTCTTTTTGTATTATTTTCATTTCCCTTCCTCAATTTTCTTCCAATTTTTCTTCTATCTTTCTTGTTTCTTGAATTCCTTTTTGAGTTTCTCGAGAGCTTGTGGCCAATTTCCTTTTTTTTTTTTTTTTTGAAAATTTGGTATGTTTGCTTGTCACTGTCTGCTATTGCTTCTGTATTTTCTTCTTTTTCTCCATAGAAATTATCCAGGTTCAAGAGGATTTTATTTTGCTGCTGCTTATTCCTTTTGCCACTAGTGGACTGGGGTCCCTGCATTTGATTGCTTTCTTAGCTTCTGTCTTGCAGGGCTTTGTCTTGGTCTTCCCAGTCAGAAGCCTGAATCAGGGCAGATAAATTTGTGATGTTCTTTGTGTAGTGAGCATTAAAGAGTTTTGTTCTGAGGCTCTTTTTCCAGCCCCTGCTGCCTCAGGTGTTGTCAGTCTCACTTCTGCCTAAGCTCTGAGCTCTGCTGCCCAGGCTCCATGTTACTCAGCCTTGGGTCTCAAGTCTTGCTGTCAAGGCCTTGTACCAACATCACGGGTAAGTCTGTGGTGCTCTCAACCAGGCAGATGAGAATTTAGAGATTGCCCTAGCCCTTGCTCTGACTCTGGGGTGGTAGGTGCTATGGGGAGGGGTGATCAGCTTGCACTTTCATAAGTGCAGTTTCAACCCCTTTTCATGTAGGAATCCCTAAACATTGCCTACCTTTAATGATGCATCCAGTGGGAGAGCCCCTTTATTTGTCCGATTTTGATTTCTGTACTTTGGAGATGCTTTGTAATGATCAGTTGGAAAGAGATTCAGAAGGCTTCTGCTACTATGGCACCATCTTAACTCTGTTCCCCTCAAGCTTTCTTGAGGAAAAGTTCAGAGCTAGATAGGAAATGTGACATTCCAAAGTGAGAGAAGCATAAAAATATAAACATGAAAGAACAATCAGAAGGGATTCAGTAAATACACATACATGTGCACTTACACACACATACACACACACAGAGAAAGAGAGTTATGTATAGAAATCTATCTTGCCCAACAGAGAAGTATACATACACACACAGAGAGTTAGGAATAGAAATCTATCTTGCCCAACAGAGAAGTAGGAAGGCAAAGGAATAAGAAAAAAATTTTGGTGATAAGAGAAAGGCAGTGGTGAGATACAAAACAGACTTTTGAGGAGAGTGCTCTCTTGCCTTTTCTGGACATTTTTTCTGCCTTTTCTCATCCCTGGAATGGTCTTCCTCCTCTACTCCACCTACTGCTTTCCCTGGCTTCCTTTAAATCACAACTGAAATTCTATCTTATATAACAAGCCTTCCTCAACCCCTCTTAATTACAGTGCCTTTTCCCTTATAATTATTCTCTATTTTCCAGTATATCACTTGCTTGCTTCTTTATATGTTTGCTTACATGTTGTCTCCCTCATTAGAGTGTGAACTCCTTGATGGCAGGAACTGTTGTTCAGTTCTTTTTTGAATCTCTTGAGTTTAGCACAGTTCCCAACATGCAGAAAGCATTTAATAAATATTAATCAATTGATTGAATAGCCTGAGTTAAGAATGAAAGAAAAATAAATTTTGAGAGATTCTTAATTTAGGTTACTCAGGTCTTAAAAAATAACCACGCTTCTTCATACTTCACTGATGACAGAAAATGTCCTTTAAAAAGGATGATTTCAACAATTTCAATGGGACCTTGAGAAAAAAAATATGAATTTTATATACAATTAGGAAATTATATAGGACCTATTACCATAGTAATTAAGAACCTCCTTATCATAGTGGAGTAAATAAAAGTTTAAAAAGTCCGCATCCACAGCATTACTAATAATCTGGAAAAAAGTTATATTGTATGTAAAGCATGTTATTATGCATAAAGTAGAAAAAAATGTACCATATAATGGGGAAAAAACTGGATTTAGACCTAGAAAACTTCAGTTCAATCCCTATTTCTGCTGCTTCTAACCAGACCACTCTGGCCAAGTCATTTTGCTTTTTTAAGGAAAATGTTTCTTATCTATAACACTCATACTTACACTATCTACATCATTAGGTTATTTAAATTAAGAAAATAAAAATTTTATTAGATCTCAAAATAATATAAATTAGCTTTCTGCCTGAGAAAATTTGAGTTTTTTTCATATTTCTTCTTTTCAAAATTGAGTCCAATTCTTTCCCACCCATTCAATCCTGATTTTGCCTCCTGACCCTTACTATTTAAAACATACATGTTAAAGTGGGGGGGGGGGGAAATCAACTTAATGCTAATGGGAAGATGAATATTTCTAAGGAGAATAAATAAATATATACATACATATACATATATATACATATATATATGTATATTTAGGTATTCAATGCAGAGCAAAGTGTTCAGAAGTGCTACTAACACTCTAAGTAGGTTTTATTTTCAAACTGAGCGATTTTCTAAACAAAAATCTGTCTGAAAATAGTAGAAAAATCAAGTAAACAGGGAATTCTGAATTTATTGGAGATAGCAAGCTGATGAAGGCTTTGGACTTTTTGTCATTTTGGACACATCTAATTTTTGAAAGACTTGCCAAAATATTCAATGTAAAAAATCACTTTGCATGATAGAAGATTAGCTATCCCCTAAAAAAGTACACTTACTATACACACAAAAAACACTGAATATTGTTCAGAAACATTAAGAAGAGATATATAATTACTAATGTGAACCACATTCATTGGCAAAATACATAATTTGTGTACCTCTAGGTAGCTCAGTGGATTTAGAGCCAGGTCTAAAGACTGGAAATTCTGGGTTTAAACTGACCTCAGACACTTCCTAGATGTGTGACCCTGGGAAAGTCATTTATCCCCCACTGCCTAGCCCTTACTGTTCTTCTGCCTTAGAACCAATACCCAGTACTGATTCCAAGACAAAATAAAAGGTTTTTAAAAATATATATATATATATTTGTCTATTACTATTTCTTCTCATTTATATATTTTCCTCTCCAATATCATTTCTATTCAGGAACTACATTATTTATGGTCTTTCATTCACTTGATACATAGTCAGAGGCCAACCCACTGAGTATTCTGTCTTGTCAATTCAACCAGTATAATATATCTTAAAATCTTTATTTTCTCCATTAATATGGTCATCACCTTAACACAACGATCTCACAATGGAAAGATGTGATAAATTTCTAAAGGGTTTCTTTGTTTTCACTAGCCCCATCTCCAATCCTTCTTCTAAACAGTTGCCAAAATAATATTTTTTAATTTAAATTCTGACTCTGTTACTACTCTGTTTTATGACCCAAATGTCAGTAGAATAAAACAAGAACATTTCAACTTGCCAACACCATCAAGATCTAGCACCATCCTAACTTTATATACTTATTTCACATCACCCACTCCTTTTGCTTCTTTTACATTCAAGAAATCAGCTATTTCTTGAGCACATTTGCCAAATTCCTGTATCCCCATTTCTGAAACGTACTTATACCTCACTTTAATTTCCTTTAGGGTTCAATTCAGATGCCACTCCTTTCTGGAAACATTTTGTAATTTTGCTAGTAGCAAATGTTCTCTCACACCTGAAATAATCATGTATATACTTACCTGTGTACATGCTATATCTCTCTAGCAGAATGTAAGATTCTTCAACGTGGGGACTATTTTTGCTTTATGTTGTCATTGCATTCCAAGATCCTACTTTCAACATGATATTTTATATATAGAAGACAATTAATGTTCATGAATTAATTGAACTGAACACAACCTCCTAAGCTTATAGATGGAGAAACTCTCTTGTGGCCAAGAGAGAAGAAGGTAATGTCTACCTATTACAATTCTCTGAATACAATAGGTGATCCATAAGAGTTAGCTAATTGGCAAATTAGGGAGAGGTAGAATGAAACAGGGTGAATTAAACAATCTGCATTTGAAACTGTTTGACCATGATTCAAATTCTGATTCTCTTACTTCCTAGCAGTCAGATTATAGATAATAAATTTATCTATTTGTTTGTTTCCACACCTGTAAAAAGAGAATAATCACAATTGCTGTTCCTATCTCCTAATTCTGTGGGAAGGAAAGTTCTTTGCAAATCTTAAAAGGTTGTATAATGTTACTTACTAATTTTACTCTGGATGATACAATGTGTTGGTGGCACCTGGACTGGAGCCCCAGTCTTCTGATTCTCAGAATGATCATCTGTCCTTCTCCAACAAAAAATTTCCCTTTCATTCTACAGGCTGGTTTAGGTCACAATTAACTACCAAACTTTTGATTATGGCTACTGTTCATTTAGCAATAATAGTATTAACAGAACAACATCCCAGGGTTTTTGTGAGGGTTAAGTGAGATAATATCTGTAAAGTGCTTAACAGTGACTGGCAGTAGTAGATAGATACTTAAAAAAATGCTTGTTCCTATCGTCCCTGCTCCTTTCTTGCTCTACTTTTGAGGTAGTTAAGTGGTACAGTAAATAGAGAGCTAGAACTAGAGTCCAGAAGACATGAGTTTAAATACAGCCTCAGACACTTTATATATATATATATATATATATGTATATATATATATACATATATATATATATATATACACTCACACACACAGCTGTCATTTAACTTTTGTTTGCTTCAGTTTCTTCAACTGCAAAATGAACATAATAACAATACCCACTTACAGGATTATTGTGAGGATAAAACGAGACAATATTTCTTAAGTGTATTAGCACAGTGCCTCACTTATAGTAGGTGCTATAGAAATGCTTATTCCTTTCTATTTAGCTATTTTGGAAAGAATATTCTACTTTCAATAGGGCAATAGCAATTATAATAAATACGGCTTTCTTTTGATTTAAAGTATTGACTGAAACCTTTTGATCAACTACTTGGGAATGAGTGGGAAATTTGACCTATAGATGCAAAAATAACAGTCACAAAAAACTTTTTTACAGGAACAAGATATTTTCACTACAGAATCAATACACAGATTTTTAGATAGTACAATCTTGAGTCTCTAAGATAGCAAGAAATATTTCCCAGTGGAGGAATAAGCTTAGGCATGGAGGATCGGATACATAGTCTTAGGTTAACATCAAGGACCAAGATCTCAGATATCCTCTTAGATGTCCTCTGTATTCTCACTTTAAAATAGAACAGAGTTCTGCCCTGCCACTGACCACATACAAGATACTCAGCAAAGCAGAGAAGCTCCTGTTTACCTCAACAGTACCATAGTCAGGAACACAAATTACTTCTACCAGCAGAAATGGAAGGGAAAAAAACCAGACCAACAAGGTCAAATTGCTGCAAGGTTTCTTGTTTATTTTTTTTTTAATTTACCTGTTTGTTTTTGTTTGTTTGTTTGTTTTGGTCACTTCTTCACTGAAAAGAATGAGTAGTTGTAGGGCCCTTGAAACTATGACTGTTATGATCCACTTCAGTGTTTTCTTCCCATTTTCCCTTCCCATTTTCTGGATTACTGCATCTGTCCCTGTTCTAGATAGCAAATGATTTGACATCGCTTACAGTAGAAAACAGATGTGTTATATGCATTTATAAATAACTATTAATGATGAAGTCCTTTTTTCTCTCCTGTGATGATCTTTGTGCATTGGAAGCTTATTCTCTCCTCTCCAACAAAATGTAAGTATTCCTATTAAAGAATACCAAAGAGGAGAATTTTTTTTAAAAAAGCATGTTCTAAAACCATTTTCTTACCAATGGCTAGACAATTTAAGAAAAGTCCCTGGGAAAATTTATCCTCTTATCATTTGGCTAGTATCGCATAAATATTAAATAGTTTCTTCCTTTCTTTTGCTTTTATCCTTAAAACCAATGAAAAAAGTCATCATTTCTTTTCTCAATTTTAAATTCAGAGATAAGTGTCTATCTGAGCTAAACAACTCTATAGTGCCTAGAATCTTAGATAAAATCTTTCATACCCCAATTTTTAGCTAACCTTGAGTTAATCTTGAAATATTCCAATCTCACCTCTGATTCTCCTCAAACAATTACTACACTCAAAAGGATTATAAGGCAGAGGTTTAAGATGATATCTCATTCCCTACCAATCACCATTCTGGAATTCCTGAAAAGGAAGGAGCATCTCTAGTACAAGTCACATATAATGCTTTTCGCATACAAAAAGGGAAATCTTTATGGCTGCAATATCATGATTTCATTTTGAGAAACTGATACACTAGAGGCCTGTGCATCCCGCTCATGTCTTCAGCAAACTTTTAACAGAGACCATTTTGTAGACTTTTGTTTTATACTCTCTAGTACAGGTACTGGAACAAAATACTATCCCTTCAAAATACTCCTTTTAAGATAAATCCCTTTTATGTGGGGACATATATTGCTTAAATAGGCAGTAAAAGCACTTTGACCTTTAAAATAATTAAATCAAAACATGAATGTGTAAAATACCTTTTTCATAAATGAATTGTTTAGTACCTAGAAAGGACAAAAATCAAACTTTGGTTTAATAAAAAAAAATTTTATGTAAACAATTATTAGAGAGGCTTTGTGTAATTTGGTTGTAAAGGGAGCAGAAAATGAACTGTGGTATAAATTTAAAGGTTCAAATCACCTTGCAAAGGATATAAGATGTGAACTATTTGTTCATTAGAGGAATTAGAGAAAGAACTCTTATTTATTAAAAAATGATGAAAATATGTGTGTGAAAAAATAGTTGCCTGACAGAGACAATTAAATTTGACCTTTCTAAAGACAATGGAATAGCTGGGGCTACAGGGCACTGTCAATTCTTAGCTCATTTTCATGTAACAATTTTAATATTTAAGGAGTTAGAACTCAGTACCAAATGGTATTGTAGAGTAATTAAATGAGGATTGTTGATTTCATAGAGGATAGATAAAGAGGTTTGACTTCACATGTCAAAAGTCAGTTTTTAAATACTAAAAGAACTTGATTTTAATCCTCTGAAAATGAAGTGTAATGGGTGAAAAAATTACCATCAGCTACTGCCCTTCTTTGCAGCCTTGAGTTTAAGGACAGTGAGTTTCCTCAGAAGTTGATGCTGCTCTCTGTTGCCACCTCTGGTTTGAAATTAAAGAGCAGAGGAAGAAGGGTTTTCGCAGGTGCTTTGCTGAGAGAATTTTTTTTGATACAAGTGGATTAATCAACTGGACACCCTAGTGAGTGAAGAGCTGGTTAGGTTTAGCCTGATCTGTTTTTCTTTGAGCTACATTCTAATTGGATGATGAAGCGTTCTTGGTGAGTGAATAGTGGGCTGAGCTGGTTTATATCACACAGAGATAACCAGCCTAATGAACTTTGTTCTCCTCTAGCTTAAAGGGAAATACTAGCTAAATTAAGAGCTAACATATTCTCATTGCCATTTTTA
Organism: Gracilinanus agilis; assembly: GCF_016433145.1. NCBI lineage: Eukaryota > Metazoa > Chordata > Mammalia > Didelphimorphia > Didelphidae > Gracilinanus > Gracilinanus agilis. The sequence goes on from NC_058130.1 coordinate 241,945,268, forward strand.
GGGTCATTTGAGACTGAAAAAGCCTGTAAAGGCTTTATTAGTTTAAGAGTAGGAAAGGATTTACCTAGTTGTTGAGTGGATAAAGAAACAAGGAACTCAATGATTGCAATATATAATCCATCAGAGCATTTCTTCATCTATACATTTCTCTGCAAGATTTTTGTAACTCTTCCCCCAAAACATATTAAATACATTAGTGGAAAAGTTCCATGTGACCCAGGATCATGTGTGAATTGTGATGTGTTTATTATTCCTTCTTTTGCTTTAATATATGAGTAATTTGATATATAATTTCTTTTGCCATATTTCAAAGTAAATTGTTTAAGATCTAAATGTGCCCTTATATGATTGCTTAGTTTTCTGCACATTGGAGCACACTGGTAGGGACTTGAGATGAGAGAGAATTATAAATAAAAAATGATAAAGGCTGGTATAATAATATAAATTAGTATTTTAATTAAAGCCATGCTGATAGATAATTAGACCACACCCTTGTAAGCATTCAAAACTGCCGCCCTCGCCATTACTGTCTCCTGTTTCCTGTCTCGAGTCTGCTGGCCAAGAGAGCGACCCCTCCTAACCCAGGAGATTATAAACTCTTCCCTGCATCAAGACGTAGGCCTCCCCACGCCCAAAAACCCGGAAAAGGAAACCAGTTGGACCATGTTGGATCACGGGAAATGTAGTTTGATACATTTTCCATGTCCATAGAAATATATACACTTTTAGATGGCATTTCCCAAATTTCACTTTTACAGAATGTATTTCCTTCTCTACAGAGTAATCCTTAAATTCCTGAGAGAATTAGAGCATGACCCCATGGTAGAAGTTCAACTGTGAGAAAGGAAAAGGAGGCTTTCAGTCACCAAGGTACATCAGTGGTTACCTTCAAGTCTTTACTATTACTCATCTCAAATAGCCAATCAGATGAAGTATGTTGCCCTTTCTATCTCTAGCATATATCCCCTTCTCTCTACTCACACAGTTACTAATAGTGACTCTAATCTTATCAACTCTCATCTGAGCTTCCGCAAAAAATCTCATTTTTCTCAGTACTTCACGTTTCTCTCCACTCCAACAGATCCTCTTATGCTTCCCCACAGTCATTAAAATGATTTTCCTAATGTATAGAACTATATATATGTACATATATATCATGTGTGTTACACACATATACACATATCACAATTCAATGAATTACAGTTCTTCCCTAATAAGTCTAAGTTCAAATATAAATTCCTATGTGTGGCATTCAAAGTTTCTCACAACTGGATCCTATCACACAGAGTCTTATTGCATGTTATCACCCTCTACATCCTCTGTGGTCCATCCATACTGGCCTTCTTTCCATTCCTCACATATGAATACTTCATCTACTATCTCTTTTATTTAACTAGTTGAGTTCCATGCCTGGAATTCACTTCCTTATTATATCTATGACTTTTAGAATTCCCGATTTCTGGCAAGATTCAGCTCACCTTCAAGCCACCTTCAGCATAAAGCTAGTTTTTATTCCTTCCTCCCCTCCCTCAAAATTGACTTTGAATCTGCTTTGTATTTGATTTGTGCATGTTTTCCACCCCATCAGAATTTAAGCTTCTGAAGGCAGAAGATTTTTTTGGCTTTTATCTTTATATCTCTAGTGAATAGTACCAAATACTCAATAATTCCTTGTTAATTGATCAAGTGATATCAAAAAGTGAACACCACTTTAAACATAAGATTTACTGAAAGTATGCTGTGTTTTCTATTGCCAAAAGCATTTGATTCATTAGAACAAAATGCCACTTTAAAAAATTTTCCTCTAATAAGATGTCTTCATTTATGATGCTTTGAAACATGTAAAAAGAGAAATAGAGTTGATGACCTCTCAAAGTGATTGTCCATTGAGAAATAAAAAGACAATTTAGTAACTTACCAATGGAATTGTCCATGGAGATGGTCCAGGGCAGAGTCTAGATGGAAGAGGGCATTTTTCCTTCATTTAATCAATCACAAAATATTTATTAAACACCTTCCAGACATAGGAAAAAGCTATGCAAAAGTACAGATATGAGAAATTAAATCCATTCTGTGTGGAATAGCAAGAAGGACAATTTTACTGGATTGTAGATGCTCTTTTTTTATTGATGGCATTGTGCTATTTTGTTAAATGAGAGGAATGTGGTTCCTGGACTGACTTGACTGAGTTTCTGATTTGACTAATCATCAATTAAAATAGTCAAAACAGCTTAAAATAATGTTCAAGTATACTTTGGAAGTCAAAAAAACGTTACCTGGTAAGATAGGAGAAGTTAAAATATAATTTTGAGCACCAATTTATAATTTCCACTGGTAAGAACAATAAATTATAAGAATCTTTTTTTCTTTTTAAAAAAGGAAAAAAAATCATATTTTAAATGACAGAATAACTGACAACTCATCAGTTCTTACGCTCATTCAACATCTTCAGGTGGCAAAGCTGATTAGAGGGTGAATAGATTGGTTCCTTGTCCTTGACCTGTGGCTGAGGTCCATTAGATCTAAAGTCACAGTAAGGATCGCTTCCCATGTACATTTTCAGGACTTAAATGTTGTGCAACTAAAAAAAAATCAAAATAGTTAACATCACAAAATGACTTGAAAATCTTTTTGAAGATTGTGACCACATCATGGATTGACTGGGGCTAAGCAAAACAGAAAAAAAAAAAAAAGTAGTGAAAGGTACCATAAAAGAGAGTTAAGTCAGTTTCACTGATTTTGGTCAGATTGTTATGCCTGTCACTCCTAGAAACTCCCAGGCAAGGATATTTCAACATATGGGAAGTTTCTGGATGAGTAGCAGAGGGAATATACCCTAGCCCATTCATAACCTTGCTGTTCCTCCAGACACATCTGCTTGAATGTTGTATAGCAAACATTAGTCAAATTCTCTCACTTTTGCCAAAGACAGAATCTTTGCCAGATTTTGCATATCAAATAGAAACATTCATTTGCTTTGTTCTCTTAATTCTAGACAGATAGTTGTACATTGTATTAGTTCCTAGTCCCATTTCTGATCCTCTTTCCTCCTAAGACCTTTTATCTGTAGGTAACTTCTGTCCAATTCAACGATTTTTGAGAGTTTTTCAACATAATTCAATTTTGTGGTTCTAAATTAAACTAATTAAATCATCAATTTATTCTTTAACTTATGCATATTTTGATAGTTTAGAAAATATATTTCATTTTCTTATCTTAGCCTAATTAATGTTTTAAAAATAATTTTTGGTGAAAACACAAAAGTTATGCTTATGGGTCATATTCATATCAATAATTCTCCATGCCTGATCCATTATTATTGTCCAGGAAGTTAGGTCATTGGTGACCACTTAATTAGATAAACAGTAGAGCAGGTAGGTGGTATAGTGGCTAGAGCATTGAGATTTAGCTTCAGAAACTTAATAGCTCTGTGACTCTGGGTAAGTCACTTAACCCTATTTGCCACACCTCCTCATCTGTAAAATGATCAGAAGAAGTAAATGACAAACTGCTCCACTGTCTTTGCCAACCGAACAACAACAAAATCTATATGGAGTCTAAATTTTCATCTCTAGCAGGAATTAGTAATCTATTTATAGCACCATTCAGTGTTTTTTCCAAAGAAGGATCTTTCTTCCATTAATTCTGTCCTGGGCAGGTCAGATATCAAGTCAACAGTCAAGAAAGTGCTTGGTAAGATCTATATAAAGGTAAATATAGAATGAGATGCATGGTACTTTCCTCTACTTAAGGGTCCAAAGATAGAAAGAATCTCCAACTACCCTTCTACAGCATGCCAAAACTCTTACAGAAAAAAAAATACAATAAAAGTCATTTAAGTATAGGAATATTTTGATTCTGTGGCTCTGAATATCCAGATTTTCCTGAAAATCTGGAAAAGCGAGTTATTGAGTTAATGAATGAATAAATGATGACTTAGAGACATAGTCTAATTCTACAGACCTTAAGTATTTGGGGGTTCTACATAGTATTTATTTTATCTGCCAAAAAGACTGCAAACTTCATTTTCCTCCTCATTTTTCTCTAATACCTTTTAGGAAAAAATTTATTTTCTAAACGTACTTGGGTTAGGGGCTAGGACAGCTATTCCAGTCAGATCAGTGTCAACTTGCCTTTCTCAAAGCTCTCCTGCGTAAAGCTATAATCTGAAGGCTGTTATCTGTCCTTCTGTCACAGCACTGGGATTTAACATGCGGAACTCCCATTAGCATTAATGGTTGTTGTCCCCACATCAATCCCCTGGGTGTCAAGGACAGAAAAGACCCTATAACGTGGACTTGTTGAACAGCTGAGGGGATTGTGCCAAAATTGTTCTCAGTCAGCATGACTGATATCCTTTCATTTCCCTCTTTGTTCTCAACTAGTCAATGGGAATAAGGATAGAATAGAGGCTTGTTGCAACAAACACAGAGAAGTCTGATCTGTGCCCGTCTGACCTCTCTCAGGACATATTTTCCAGGACAGATTGGGGAAAGCGTGTTCATTCCTTTCACAAGCACTATGTTCCCAAATTGCGTGTGTGTGTTGAGCTTGGTGGAGGTTAATAGTAGTGTTTTTTAAAGGAGCCTATAGACTCCATACACATTCCTGATATTATACCCATCTTTATAAATATTGAATAGTTCTTAATGTAGACTTTGTTTCAGTTTTGTAATTAAGAAAGCAAAACAATGCCACCTGGCACTGAGCACAGCTGAGCCTTGAGAAAACATCTTTACAGAAAGAAAACAGATCCTAGTTTCCAATGGCTCCTAACGAAGCGAGGGAATTAAAATAAATTTTTTAAAGTTGGTATTAAAAGCTATTTCCTGAAGCGTATTTAAAAGTCAAATTCAAATATGAACTCTATCTACTTATAACAAAGCCAAGTACAAAATAAAATCGAGATGTGTAAAACCTAGAAACCATCACTTTTAACCAGAAAAATCTAATGAACCAAAGCATTTTTCTCTACTTTTATATTAATCGTATCCCTTTCTTCTTTCTTATTTCTCCTAGAATATTTCTGAATAGATTGCTAAGACTTACAGAATTATTTTTCATCTCTCTGTACCCTTCAGGAGACAGTGCCTTGAACATGCATTTAAATATTTGTTTGATTGAATTGCACTGAGTTGAACTGAAGGTCATGTTTGGATCTAGAGGAACCTCAGAGGTTATCAAATCTGACCTTTTCACTCTGTAGAAGAATAAAACTGAGGCCGAGAAAGGTTAAACTTATCCAGTGTCTACTGGGTGTCAGGAGAAATGGTTCTGACGGACAGAAGTTAGGACTCCATATGTCTTACATTATCCCTTTATTGATGATTCACCAGGCAATATCCGAGTGTTCTGCCCAGCCTCTCTTACGGATATCATTACGGCCAGCATCTCTCCCGGAACCAATCCATCCCCAACACAGAAGGCAAGAAAGCAAACTCATCAAGAGCCTGAATCCCCCATTGGGACGGGAACAAAGAGTAGCATAGTGGAGGAGACATGGGTGTACTGAAGCATTGTGAGTGCCTGGAATCCTGACGGTAGCACTGGCCACTCTTCTGTAATTAACTCAGCATTGGCTGATTTCTTGTGTTTGCCTTTCTGCAGAAGGGGCTAGACTGCAATAGCCTGAAAATGAAAGACCTTCTCATTTACACATGAAAAACTCTCTTTCTCAGTAGCTCAACAAGGCCTACTGTGGAGCTGTGTGTATACAGTGCATTTAAGGGCTTAGATCTCTCTGCACCTGCTGTGCCCCGACAGGCCCCAACTAGTTTAAAGCCTGTTAGATAGAGCAGGAAACTCTACAGGCTATGGCTACATGACTCCAGTAAAAACCAGTTGATTCAGGCCGTTTAATGGGGAGGAAAAAAAATCAGTCATTTCATTTAAGGGAGGGAAAAAAAAACTGGTTGCTTTTCATATAGACAAAAACAGTAGAGTTGGTTGACTAAATTTTCTTTTAGCAACCATTTATATTTGTGTGCCACAAAGACACTGGGTTCATCATTTATTTTAACCACATTGAATTCTACATTGAATCAATTTTCAAATCCTAAAGCTACCAAGGGATCAGTTCCAGAGGAAGGCTGAGAAGAGGCAGCCCATTTAAGGACCCTAGAGCCAGAGGCTGTCTTTGTTGGGGAAAATGTGATGCCTGAGACTTCCCTTTAGAGACAAAGCAGTCTGTGTATTACTATATAAAGAGATTTATGTCACTGACCAGTTGTTTATAATGGGTTTGTAGTGTTGCTGAGCTGATAAAAGGACAGTAACCATTATCCAGTTAATAGAGTTATTAACTAGAGCTAAATTGGTTCGATAATCAGGAAGCAGTGGGGGAGGTGCTCAGAAATCCTCTGACCACCCACATGCAGCCAAGGATTTTCAGAGTAGTCACCTAAATGGCCTACAGAATGTCTGAGGACATCAATAATACAACAGACAGCATATTTACATTTTATGCTTCTCCTCTTCGGTAATTCATTTGGAATATAGCTCTCTTGGAAGCTCTCTGTCCTGGCAGCTCTGTTTCTGGTGTCAGTTCCTGGGATCATGGAAGTTAGTCCTTGGAGCTCTTTTAGTTACTGACTACAAACACCTCATAGAATGAACAATTATATTTGTATTTATATGACCCAAGTATAGATCAAGGTCCTCCTCGCTAACCATTTTATTTTCAACAAAGTAAGGAGCAAATAAGTCTAAATGACTTCCAAGTTGCAACATTAATCTCTCTTCACTTAAGGAGGAAACATTAAATGCATTGAGTTTCATTAATTAAAAAGAAATCTTTAAAAGTATCCCCATGATTTGATTAATAAGGCTAGTTGCTGCTGTAGTACATTAAAGTTATAATGGACCAGAAGGTGGTTTCCAAGGCAAAGAAGATGATTCCTGGGCAAGTCATTTCCTCTATCCTTGCCTCAGTTAAGTCCAATCAAAAATTAAAGGTGTTAGACTATGCAACCTTTCATTCCAAAATCCTATTCTGTAATGGTTTTTAAAACAAGAGTCAATTGATTTATAATGAAAGACCTCAAATGTATAAGCCTTAAGAATATGTTATGAAAACAAATAGAGGTTACCAAGTGTTAGTCATAACACCAGCCTATCTGGTAATTAATTGATTTAAATACTTCAGACTTCTATGACTTAATCAGCATATATATTCCACCCAATGTTAACTGCAACTTGAAGTAAATGAATGAAAAGCATTTGTGTTGTAATCACTTCTCATTAGGTATTTGTGTTGTAGACTGGATACAAGTAAAAATAAAAGCATATGTTAATTCTCTATTCACTCTCAAGGCTCTCCCATTCTAATATATTGTGGCACAGTATATAGAAGGAAATGGTAAATAAGGAAGTACTTTTTAGTCATAAGGATGGTTGGTCAGTATATTTTCTTCCCCTTCACAGAGATAATGGTAATATTGAGAAAAAAAAAGAAATTTGAAACCAGGATTGATTCAACTAGATAACATGAGTTAGTTTATATTCATTTACTAAAGAATCAGGATATCAAAAATCTAATATTCTAAAGTAGAATGGATTCATTCCTCCAAGACAGAGTTTCTAAAGATCGTTTGATCCAGGGGGTACAGCACAAAGTAAATATCAAGGAGATGACAGTGTAAACAATTTGATGAAATGTGAGACACAGTCTAGTTGGGGTTGCTAGATAAATCTATCTATCTTTCTGTCTATCTATCAATCTATCTAGCTATCTAGCTAGCTATCTAGCTAGCTATCTATCTACCTATAAATCAGTCTGTCTTTCTGTCTGTTTGTTTGTCAGTTAGTCTATTTTAAATCTTAAAGAAGAGTGTACTCAGAAAATGGGCTGATTCACTTTTTGGCTTCTTCCTCTCACATCCTAGCTAACTTGATCTTCATATTCATAGCTATCCTAATACTTTCCTCAAAACTTTTCCAATTTGGGACAACCTGACAGATTTTAATTCTACAACATGATGGGGAATTGGAATAGTTCTGTAATTGAGGAAGACAAAGTAATGTTTTTGGCCATGAATGGCTATTATTTTGATTCCATGTTTTTAAAAGTTTTATTGATAAATTTTGTTTTTCATCACCTATATTTTCCAGTATAGAACCGTCTCACTTCCCAAGCAAACCATCTCTCAAAACCATGAATACAAAAAGAATGAAAAAAATCAGCCAAAACAATCAACACATCAGTGAAATACAACACTATATGCCAAATTTTATATCCATATCCTCTCATTTCTGAAGAAGAAGTAGGTACAGGTTCATATACTGTGGGAAGCCAATAAGAGAATAGATAAAAATCTGAGACTTCTCTTTTGTCCCCTTTTGTGATCCTTGTGATTTCTTGTTGAAAAGTATTGTGGCCTTATTGAAAAGCTTTAAGTTCCTAGCAAACCTGAATTTAAAGGGTTAACACTGTTCCCCTTTGGCCAGGAATGCAGTAATAGCCAAGGCCAAAACCTTAGCAATTCAACCCTGAGAAAAATACTCCCAACTTGGCTTTCTGATAAGAACCCAGTCAAAATTCGGCCTTGGCCTTGGTCTGTTCTGAAGCCAATAAGACTTTTTGTGTTTTGATATGACATAATTTGTCACTTCTGCGCATCTGCAAAGTTTCAGGGGGTTCTTTGTGTGAAATGAGTCTTGAAATATATATAATAAACTCCATGCTCCTGTAGCCAGAGCTGGAAGCATGAGGTAAAAAACAACTCCAGTGTCCTGTTATTTCCTTATCAACTAAACTGTCCTTATCAGATTATCGGAAATGGTAAAGAGATCTCGACAATATATTTTCACTGGGATCAAACTTAGTTATTATGATTTCAGAGCATTCAATTTCATTTTGTTATTGCTCTTCTTTGTCTAATATTTCCATAGTTTTTACTTATATAAATTTCAGGTATTTGCTACTCTGTGAAAAACATTGTTATAAATATTTTGGGGCATGTGGAGCCCCTTTCTTTTCTATCTTTGACCTCTCCAGGATATAGGCCTAGCACCTCTGAACTCTCTCTTAGTTTAATTCCCAATTGTTTTCCAGAATGGTTGGATCAATTCATAGATATATCAAAAGTACATCAGTATATTAATGGATATTTTTACACAAATCTCCAACACTATTTCCTTCTTTTGTAGTTTTACATTATATTAGATAAAACCAAAAAGTTGTCTGGATATGATTTCCTCATATACAATACTCTATCTCCTATGTGTTATTTGCATCAACCACTTCCTAAACCTGGAATGCTCTCCCTCCTTACCCTCATCCTTTAGTTTCCCACTTAAAACTCATCTCAAGTGCCACATTCTACATGAAATCTATCCAAAATTTTACTTTACTTACATTTTATTAAAATATGTATGTGTCATCTCACCTGAGAGAATGTAAAGTACTTTGCAGAAAGTCTTTAATATTGGCACGGTATCCTGAACACCTAGCACACTGCTTAGTATATATAGTCAATAGATAAAAGTGGTTGTTGAGTGAATGTTTGCTAGCCCTTTCCTGTTTTTAAGTCAATACTTTGTCCTTGTAATTAATGTGACTTCAATGGCTTTGATGCTATTTCCCCCTCTCTTGTTCTTCTTTACCTAAGATTTCTTTTTACTTTTGCTATTAACTTATTATTCTCTCTTTCATATAGTAAATAAGTATTTCTTTTGTGCTTTGTCTCTTTTATTTTCCCATTCAATTAAGTGATTGGTTCAAACATTTTCTATGCTCTTTTCCCTTCTAAATTTTTATTTTGTTATTTTTTTGATATTTTCTAATTTTTTCCTTCTTTCCTCTCTTGCTTTATTCATTCATTTATTCATTTACTTATTTACTTATTATGTGCTACTAATGGGTATTAATTGCTATTAGCCCCTAAAAACATTGAGACACTGGGACAAAATCCATTTTGCTCCTTTCTAGTTATAGTTTTAGCTGGGGTGGAGCCACAGTTGCAGCTTAATAGCAGCAAAAGAATAAACCTCTCTGACAGTCCTTCCAAACTAATCATTAAAAACTGCCTCAAAAATACAGATTTAAAAACAAACAGCAAGAAGGTGTGAGGAGGCTCTCTCATACACAACTTGCAAGGTAGGCAGAGACAGTCGATTTTCACAGGATCAGAGGGAACTGGAAATAAAACTGTAGACAGAGGAATGTTGGCAAACCACTCTCCAAACACACACACACCTATGATGTTAAGTTCTGCGATCATATGTAGACAAACTTTGGGATCCTACACCCAGGCTACACCAGCAAAAAAGCACCTCGGACCCACCCCTTGAAATCCAAGGCCCTGGCACCAACCTACAGTGAAGCCAAGAAGTCCATAGCCCAGGGCCCTTTCAAGCCTGCCTGCTGGAATATAGACCTAGCCCTAGGCCAAAAGAGCTCACACTCCAAACCCAGTAAGACAGCAGAGACAAATTCAGCAATCAGCTTTCAAAATTCCCAGTTCACAGACAAAAAAAAAAGGCTGGGAAAATGAAGAAATAGCAAAAGAAATATTTAACACTAAAATTTCTATTGGGAAAAAGTATAGAAACAACATAAAACGGTGAGTTCCAAGCAACTACATGCAAAACTTTGAAAAAAAAACAAACAAACAAGAATTGGTCTCAAACTCTGGAAAAACTTAAAAGAGAATTCAAAAATCAAAAAAGAGATGTCAAAGAAAAATGAGAAAAAGAAATGAATGTAATGCAAAAAGAAAATAACAGCTTAAAAAAGTAAAATTAGTCAACTAGAAAAAGAGACAAACAAATCCAGTGAAGAAAAGAGTGCCGTGAAAGTAGAATGGACCAAGTGGAAAAGGATGATCAAAAGGTTATGGAAGAAATTCAGTCTTTAAATATTAGAATTGGGCATAATGTAGCTGATGACTTCACAAGACATCAAGGGACAATAAAACAAAATCAAAAGAATGAAAAAATAGAAGAAAATGGAAATATCTCTTTGGAAAAACAATTGGCCTAGAAAATAGATACAAAAGAGAAAATTTAAGAATTATTAGACTAACTAAAAATCATGACCCAAACAACAACACAAAAAAGGCCTAGACATCATATTACAATAAATTATCAATGAAAACTGCCTTGATATCCTTGAACAAGAAGATAAAATAGAAAAATGAAAGAATCTGCAGATCTCCTCCTATAATAAATCCCCAAATGACAGCTCCCAGGAATGTTATCTTCAAGTTCAAGAGCTCTTAGGCCAAGGAGAAAATATTGCAAGTAGCCAAATAAAAAAATTCAAATATCATGGAGCCCAGCTAAGATTACACAGGATCTGGCAACTTCTACATTGAAGTACCAGAGGCATGGAATATGATATTTTTGAAGGCAAGGAAACTAGGTTTACAACCAAGAATCATGCACCCATTGAAATTAACGATATTCTTTTTTTTTTTGTAGGCAATGGGGGTCAAGTGACTTGCCCAGGGTCACACAGCTGGGAAGTGTCTGAGGTCACATTTGAACCCAGGACCTGCCATCTCTAGGCCTCGTTCTCAATTCACTGAGCTACCCAGCTGCCCCCTTGACTATATTCTTTTAGGGGAAAGTATGGTCATTTAATAAAATAGAAGATTCCCAATTTGATGTCTAAATACAAAATCAAGAGAAGCATGAAAAGATAAATAAGAAAGACAAAACATTTAAGGGCTTCAATAACTCTTAAAAATTGTTATCCTTGTCATAGTAGTTAAAAGAAATATACATAGACAGAGGATGTGGTAGTAAGATACATAGGATAAGTAAAAAAATAGGGCTGAAAAAGAGGATTGTAGTAAGAAAAATGGGAAGAGAGAAGTAAAATGGGGTAAATTATATCACATAAAGAGGCATGGGGATGAGAAACTATTGCAGTGGAGGAGAGGATGGGGTTGATGATGGGTAATACTTAAACCTTACTCTCATTGTCAGATTCATTGAAGTATAGGATCCTGTCTTACCCTATAGAGAAGTAGAAGGTGAATAAAAAAGGGGGAGGTGAAGAGAAAAGTAATATAAGGGAGGGAAAAGTTTGGGGGGTGATTAAAAGACCCTGTAGATGAGTAGGAGGGGAATAAGAAGGGTGGTGGTGGGAAAGTGAGTAATATAAGGGAAGGGGAAGTGAGGGAGTGACTAAAAGCAAAACAATGGTGCAGAGGGAAAAAGTAAAAGGAGAAAGGACAGGATTAAAGAGGAAATCAAGATGGAGGGGAATACAAATATGGTAATCATAACTGTGAATGTAAATGATATGAACTCACCCATAAAAACAGAAGCAAATAGCAGAGGGGATTAAAAACCAGAATTCTACCATATGTGGTTTATAAGAAATACATTTGACACACACATAGAATAAGGGTACAATCCTGGAGCAGAATCTGTTAAGCTTCAACTGAGACAAGAAAAAACAGGAGTAGCAATCATGATCTCAGACAATGAGAAAGTAAAAATAGATCTATTTAAAAGAGATAAGGAAGGTAATTACATCTTGATTAAAGGTAGTATAGACAATGAAGAAATTTCAGTACTTAACATATATGCACCAAATAGTACAGCACCAGATTTTTAAAGGAGAAACTAACGGAGCTTAAGAAGGAAATAGATAGGAAAACTATTCTAGTGGGGGACCTCAACCTTCCTCTATTAGAACTAGATAAATCTAACCAAAAAAAGAAAAAAAGAAAAAGAAAGAAGCAAGAGATGTGAAATTATAGAAAAGTTAGATTCAGTAAATATCTGGAGAAAACTGAATAGGGATAAAAAGGAATATACCTCCTAATTATAGTTCAATTGGTTACAGGTGACAGCAAAGGGAAGTTTTGCATGATTCTGAACCAAGAACTTGAAATTCAAATGTAGCTGTGGAAATTCAAGCATAAATATGGCATATGAATTGTTAAGGATGATGAGATTTCAAAGTTTTTTAATGAATGACAATAAGTACTAGGACTCCTTGGGAGACAGAAAGGATATATGACTCTTCTGGACAAGAAATTTGTTGACTGGCTATAATGTTGACTAGCTATTTGAGTTGAGAAGTCATTTAAACACACTCTACCACATTTTCCTCATCTTTATAATGCACACAATGTGTGTATTAAGAGAATGTGATTTATTAATATTAAAGTATAAAAAATTAGTCTTGTCATTAATTGAAATGTATGCAACTGCTGAATACTGAAGAAAAATTAAAGGAGAGGAAAATTCAATTCTGTATTTAAGGGGTGTATGAGAAAGAAAGATAACAGAAAACATTCTGAGTTAGTGTCATATGTTTATATTCCAGAAATAATAGCAAAAGACCCTATGCTATTCATTAATTTTTAAATTCACTTTCTAGATAGGAAGGGGAGAATGGCAACAAAGGGTCTACTTGGATGGTAGCTGCATAGAGAAAAGACAAGGAAACTCTGGAGATCATCACTGCTGATCCTACTCTTATAACTGAAGTCATCAGTGAGTAAAATAGAACACCAGGAGAGCATTCTGCTTGAAACTGCCTGCCTGTAGAATAAAGCAGAGGGATAAGACTCAAGAAAATCCAAAGTTGAACATATAGAGGGATTATCACTATGGTGCTCCCTTGATCATAGCCCTATAAAAGAGAGAAGAGGGAAGTAGAGGTAAAACAATGGGAAGCTGGGTCAGAAGAAATATAATTTTTTAAAAAAGCAATACCAAAGTCCATAGCAGAAGTAGCTTGAAATAAACTAGTAGGGAGAGAATTGGGTCAAGAAAAAAAGCACAACAAAGGAATCATTAATTAAGAGAAAGAATAATGAAGGTGTAATAGTAATGAGGCCTATGAGGTGAGCAAGGTAGCTAGGTGTGTTTGAAGGAAGAAAAGACATATATCATGCAGCAATCTAAATTGGGTTTGAAGAAGGAAGATATTTAAATCTTGAAGGGTCTCAATTCAAGGGGATTTGTATTTGCTCAAAAATAATGTCCCTTTTTCTCTCCTTTAACGTAATCAAGGAATGGAAAATCATGCAATGTCTGACTTTGATTTTAAGATGTTAGAAATCAAATGGAAAAGAGAGAGAAAGTAGAAATAGTTCATAAAATATTGTATGTATGGGTACAATGGATCTCTGAGGCCATCTAGCCACATTTCAAAAATGAGAAAATTGAGACCCAAAGAAACAGTTAGGTGGTATAATTCATGTGCTGCTAAACCTGATATTAGGAAGACCTGAGTTCAAATTCTTCCCCAGACACTAGTTATACAACCATAGGCAAGTCCTATTTAGACCTTTCTCATCTGTAAAACGTGGATGATAAGAGCACTCATCTCAAAGGATCATTCTGAGAATCAAATGTAAAATCATATTAAATATTTTGCAAGTCTTAAAGCACTATATTAATGCTAGCATATTTTTATTCACGTGATTTATCCAAGGTTGCATTGATAGTAAGAAGTAGAGCAGGAATTTGAATCTAGTATCTCATTCCAAATCCAGCACCCTTTCCAATATATTACGATATCTCCCATGGGATGGTGAGACTGAAAGAGTAGCAGAATTTGAGAGATTAGATCTCTTCATTTATACTACAAAAGACTGGATAATAGAACAAATATTTAGGAAAGGAATGTTTCTTAGAACTAAAATAACATTGAATTTTAGGTGCATTTAGCCTCATGGTTAATTTATATGATCACACAGTTGGCAGATACGCCAGCTTCTTCTGCTAAGTGCTAAGGTGGATTGAATAAAGTGGTTAAATCCAAGTTATAATCAGAAAAATCCTCATGACTCCTCTGTCAGAAAGGAGGTAGTCACCTTGTTTAATTACCAAACTGAGATAGGAGAAGAAAATTCTGTATCATTAAAGATGACGTGAAAAGCCTGGAGAGATTTTATAAAGAATTCTAAGGATAAAGAATACTTAGTTGATAACACAAACCAATGCTAGAGAAAACTTGGAATAAGGGAGAGGTCAGAACAAATTTAGAACATGTGTTTACAATAGCTTCATGGAATAGAAAATGACGACTGCTCTTCAGATTTCTCAGTTTTAACTGCAGCAATTAATGTTAGAAAGATGGAAAAGTTGAGGAATGGACTTAGGAACACATTTTATTTAGAATAAGAAGAGATAAAGATAGGGCTGAGGAAAATTACAAAAAAAATACAAAGTACTGCTTTCTTTTCATAGTACACAGAATTGATGTGAAATGTGGGGGAAAAGAATGGCATAAGGAAGGCAATAAGCAGCAGGAACAATACAAGCAGGGTTAGGCAAGAAAAGCAATCCATGAAAAGACATTTATAGGAAAATATTGTTAGGATTAACAGTAGAGAGGAACTAACCATTCAAATAACAGCTACTAAAGCACAAATGTGATGAATACATATAAAAGTGACATAAAAGAAAAAAGGAAGACATGTATATAAACACATGTGTGTCTGTTTGCATGTATGTTTGTATGTATATATGTGCTTGTGTCATAGCTAGCTCCCTACTATACATCAGGCACTAAGCAAACTGCTTTATAAATATTATCTCATTTAAGTCTCTTAATAATCCTGAAAGGTGAGATTATTATTCTCCTTTTTACAATAGAGAAAATTGAAGAAAAGAGATATTAAGTGACCTGTCCAGTGTCATGCATCTAGTAAATGTCTGAAGCCAGATTTGAACTTGAGACTTTCCTGTCGCCACACCTAGCACTCTATTCACTGTGCCAAGTGACTGCCTGGAAACATATACACACACTTAAATATATACATATAAATACAAAATACACGTTATTTCCTGTCTATATCTATACATACAAATTCATGAGGTATATATTTCTATGCTCCATATATGCATACATGTATAGATAAATGAATAGATGCTGACAAGCATTTCAGTTCTATTTAGTGACATCATCAATTGGCTTTTCCAATGAGTTTTACTTCAAAGATATAGCAATGGGGCAGCTGGGTAGCTCAGGCCTAGAGACAGGAGGTTCTAGGTTCAAATCCGGCCTCAGACACTTCTTAGTTGTGTGACCCTGGGCAAGTCACTTGACCCCCATTGCCTACTCTTACCACTCTTCTACCTAGGAGCCAATACACAGAAGTTAAGGGTTAAAAAAAAAAGATTTCAAAGATATAGCAATAATAAAGCACTTTAAAACCTATGCTTTTCTGTTATTGTATCATCAAAAATGGGGGAGTAGGGATCAAGTATTCAGCCTGAAGAATATCTTGCTTACATGCATCCATCTTATATGTATACATATGTGTGTTTACATATATACTTATATGTATACATACTCAAAAATAACAAAGAGATATCCTTCTTTCGCTTTTATAAGTGAGATAGAGACAAGAACAGGATATTCATATAAAGAATACTTAGATGATGAAACCCACTTAACCAACGTAGTCTAACTTCTCTGAAATTATAGTCCTTTGCCCAGAACACTGAGAAGTTAAGTTTGACTTGACTATGCTCATATATGCAATATATGTCAGAAACAGGAGTGGAACTTAAAGTGCCTTCTAGGTTAGGTGGGATGAGGTAAGGAAGGAAAATCTGAAATTAAGACACATAAAAACTTTTGTAAAAAGGAAATTTTTTAATTTCTTTAATTTAACGGGGGACCTAGAGGTCCTCTTACCATGGACATGTATAGGGATTAACCAGCCCACAGTGACAGAAAGCAGGAACTGGGGAGCCTCCTGCTGAGTGAACATCAGTTGCAGGCTGTCAGGTGCTGACAGTGAGGAGGGTGAGTTGATGGCACTTGGTGAGTCAGTTGCTGAGAGTGAGGGCTGGCAGTTGAGGGGAAGTTGGCTGCTGGGCGTGAGTTGGTCATTGGGGGTTGGTTGCTGGTAGTGTGGGTTGGCGTTTAGTTGCTGGTATATAAAGGTAGGCCTGAGCTTACTGAGAGGGCTTTTGGCTTTAGCCTTGAAAGGGTTTTTGTCTCTGGACCTTGAGGAAACAGGAGTCTGTCTCTGAGACAAGGGGCGACTGGTTGTTAAAGACTGGCAGTTGAAGGATAAACCTTATTTAAGGAGCTCGTGGGTGGTGGCTATTTATTTATTAGTGTAGATAGGTAGTTTGTGAATCAATTTTAGGTAGAGTAGGTTAGATTAAGCCTGGTCTGGCCAGGGAGAAGAACCTTTCCTGCAAGACAGTTACAGTAGGGTTTTTAGAAATATTAGTTAGTATTAGGAATTTAGGTATAGTAATAGGATATTAGATTAGTAATCTCTCTTTTCTATCTTCCCCTCCTTTACTATATTCTTTTACTATCTTTATTTTAATTAAACTAAATTGTTAATTGTTAAAAGTTGCTAGAAGTTTTCTTTTCTCTGGCTAAAAGGTTAATATTAATTTACAACTCTACTATATTCTCACTAAAACTTAAATTATTAAAAGATGCTCTCTTTTTTTGCCAAAACCCCTATTTTACCCCTTACACTTTATGGCAGTATATCTTAAATAAGAACAGTAAATTTCTAGGTCTTTATTACAAAGAGATCAAAGACAAAGGAAAAGCACCTACTTATACAAAAATATTTATACCACCCCTTTTTGTGGTGCCAGAGAATTGGAAACTGAAGGGATGTTGCCACACTTAGGACTCTATTTACTGTGCCATTTGACTGCCAAGATACTTACACACACTTAAATATAAACACATATAAATGGGGATAGGCTGAAGAAGCATAGTATATGATTTTAATAAAATACTATTATGTCAGAAGAAATCATGAAGAAGATGAACACACAAACAAACACATACACACACACAAAGCTGGAAAGACATTTGAAGTGAGGCAAAGCAAAGTGAGCAGGACCAGAAGAACATTATTTCTACAGCAATAAAGAGCAATGATCATCTGTGAATGACTTAACTATTATTAGAAATGCAAGGATCCAGGACAACCACAAGGGGCACATGATGAAAAAGGCTATCCACTGCCATAAAAGGAACTGACAAGAGTCTGAATGAAATCTGAACTACACCTTGTTCACTTTATTTTCTCCATGAATTTTTGTCCAGTGTAAGCAATATGTACTTCTTTTACTACATGATGAATATAAAAACAGGTATTGTGTGATAACACTTATAAAACCTATATCATATTACCTGCCATCTTGAAAAGAAGATAGAATGGGAGTGAGAGAGAGAACATAGATAGTAAAGTTTCAGAAAACAGTTATTAAATATTGCATTGATATGTAATCTGGAAAAAATATGAATAGTAAATTGAACAACTTTGATATTTTTCTTATATATAACAAATTGGCAAAGATAACCAAAAGAGGAAAATATTTAGTGTTGGATGAATTATAGGAAGATACTTGTCTCTTACTGACATTGTGAATTGGTCCCAACATTCTGGAAATTAATTTGTAATAAGGAAAATTCAGAAAAAAACATGAAAAGACATCTAATATGATTTAGAGTAAGGGAAATCATATACATAATAACCACAGCACTGTAAATGGAAAGAACAACCCAATAAATGAAATTCAATATAATGAAATTATAATGCCTAAGATAGATATTTGTCCCTTCATATCAGAGGTTGAGAAATTATGCCTACAGAATGAAGCATTTCACTATGTATACTGCTGAAAATAGTTTTTACATTGGTGTTTTTGAAATTCCTTTTGTCCCCCTGTTTTTCTTTTTCCTTTTTGTTATAAGGAATGACTTACTAGGTAATGGAGAAGGAAAAGATATTCAAAAATAATGTAGTATAAAAATGAAAAAGCATTAATAAAAATAAAATATTTTTAAAAGAAAAAAAGTACAACTTAAGGAATTTTAAATTCCTAAGACTATTGAATTCAGTGTTGAAGATATTTATTGGAATTTTATTGTCAAGTGTCTCTAAGTTCTGGTCTAATAATATATTACTGCCCAAATCTGCAATAAAAGAAAGACTACTGACTATTTAGTCACCTTAAAAAAATTAGTGGAACATCATAAGAGAGTGAAATATTTGAACTACCTACAACAAAAGAAGACATTAGACTATGAGTTATGCTATTTCCTTGAAGACAATGTAAATGTATGGATTGCCAATGAATTATGCAGAATACATGAGATTATTATATTTAAATATGATTAGCATTCTGATGATGAATGGGAGGATTAGAAAGGAAATCAAGAAAAATAAGGAAAAATATTTATGTAATTTTTTGCTGTCAATATTGGAAATAAGATTCCTGATTTTTAAAATTATACATATAAATTACGTTTCCTACATTATGTCCACCTCAAAGGAAAGAACTGATAACTAGAAACAAACAAGACATTGTTTTATATATATATATATATATATATATATTGTCAAATGATTCTTTCTCTAGTGTGGGAAAGGAATGGAGAGAGAGGGAGTTACCTAGGAAATGAATATAACAAACAACAAACAAATAAATTTTAAATTTTATAATATCATATATGTGTATTTTTACAAGTATATATGTATATGTTTAATCATGTAAATGTCTATTGTAGTCTATAAGTCTATGAGGCTAAATCATTACAGGTTGACAATAAAAAGAAGAAATACACATCGGTCCCCTGTGGCTTGGCAATTAGCTGCCTCCCTTAAGTCCTACCAAAGTATGTGTTTCAATCATTTGTTGCAACTTTCAAATAAACATTATTGATGCTCATAAAGAGAAATGAGGTTCTCCATGGTATCTGTGGTATACACTGTGGGGCAAAGATACATTCCAGGATGCAACAAAGTATGGACTCACCCTACACATGATTTGAATCCACACATAAGCACTTGGATTCTATACCTCTGTGATTATCTGGTGCTTTGGGAATTACTCTGACCCATTATTTAATATCAAGAATCCTTAGAAATCACTTCAATAGCTTGCAAACAGTACTTCCCAAATGCTAGTTGACTGACTGTCTGTTCCTGTACAAGTTTTTAAACTTAAAAAAGTTTTTCTCCATTCCTCAGGCAACTACATGAGAGCATGAGAGTTATCCTGTAAGTTAATGAATGGTTGCTATTTGTATTGGTATAGAGTCCTCAAAGCAATGAAATCATAGGTTCTTGATAAAATGATCACATTTATTTTTTTAACTTTTACTTTATATTCTGAATATATTTTAACAAAGCATTTCCATATATAGAGAACACAGAAGATAATTCACTATAAAAATATGAATTTCCATTTCAGATATTTTAAAGTTTATATTATATCTACATATTATTTTCATATTTACATATAACTTCTTCTTGAACCCTCTGCCCTACATGTAGCCAAAATCTTCTGGAGAACTCTAGACAGAGGTTTGAGAATTGCTTACTCCTACCTAAAGAGGAAACTTAGAATGCTCACAGTTCCTGTGCCTGGCCAACCTCACTCTCAATTTAAAATCAGGGATGATCCTAGGGTCCTCTCAGTTTACTTTGTGGTGTAGACATGCAGTGTGGGTCATCTAAAGATTTCAGGAAATGCCTATGATTCTATCAGAGAGATTGGGTAGCATAATGCTATAAAACTTAAATGTAATTTATTTAGAATATCTGTGCTCAGCTAGTTTCCTTTTGCTCACTTCTGTGTATTTTTAAAAATATTTCAATGATTCCTTATTTTTGCCATCACTATTATTATTCCTTCCCTCCCCACCCACTCTGAGCAAAGAGAAAAATAAGCCAACAAACTTTGCAAGAAATAAGCAAAGGCAAGCAAAATGAATCCACAGTGGTCAGAGCAAAAAAACATTCTTCTTACAATCTCTTATTTCATTTCTTCTAGATATTCATGTAATTCTTGTGAAAAATTGATTTCCCCCCCTTGAGTTTCTGTTTGCATTTGTTATAGCTTCCTCCTCTTTTGAGAAAATCACTAGATTTTAATGCTTTTTGACATTAGTCAGTGTTTTATTTGATTTACTCATCTCTTCAACCTTAGTTCCTGAATTAGAGTTTTGGGCAAAAGCCAGGCTCCTCTCTGCTGTTTTTCTTTTGGGGAACAGGAGTGCGGAGTTAACTGTGTTTGATCTTACCCTAGATACCCTGGTTTCTTATTCTTACCTCAATTTCCTTGCACCAGACTCCCCTCCATCCTTGATGCTCTGAATTTTTTTTCTTCTGGACCTTCTCTGAATATGAAGTAGAAGTTTAAGGGGTCCTTGAAATATCAAGGTTTGCCCTCTTTAGCCACTATTCAAGGAACAGGGAGGGAAGCCATTTCAAATGCAACATTTTATTGAGAGAGAAAAAGAAAAAGGCAGCTAAAAAAACACAAAACAGATCCAGCTTACAGAAAAACCCTTTATTTATAGGAAAATATAACCCTAAGGTTAAATAAATGACATCATCCTGACAAATTCAAGCCAGTCACATTGCAGTCTTCCCAGAATGGGGTTTCCTCTAATTAACCTTTTTAGCAAATGGTCAAGGGTCCAAGTCAGGTTTTAATCTCCATGCAAACCCAGAACAGTTTATGATACATTTTGAGTGCAGGGCTCATTGGGAGATGGCTACCTTTGACAAGTCATTATTGTGTTTTCCAGAGTTTCTAACCCACCTGTTCTCTCAGGCAGGCACCCCTTTGAATGCAAATTGCACAGGTTGGGTTAGGGAGAGGTGAAGGGACTAAGGATGCAAATTAATGTAGTCAAACTTTGCTTGTGAGGAAGGGAGCTGTAGAACAAGGAAAAGACCTATCAGCCAAGCTTCTGCTTCATAAAACTTATTCTTAAATCACAAGATTACAGTTTTGACTTTTAAAATATAAACTCAAAAGACAAATCCCAAAACACTAAAAATACTTTGTATAGTAAAGACATTGGTTGCTTCTTATGTGAAGTGGAAATTTAAGGGGACCTTGAAAATATCAAAGTACACCTTCTTTAACCACTATTTAAAAAAAAAAACAACAGGAAAAGCCATCTTTATAAGGGAATATATTTGAGAGAGAAATGTATGGTAGTGCCTCAAGTAATGGACCTCAAACAAATCCTCCAGAAATTTAGAGAGAGAGAGATCTAGAGAGAGAGAGAGAGAGAGAGAGAGAGAGAGAGAGAGAGAGAGAGAGAGAGAGAGAGAGATGGCCATATCTGGCTCTGATGAACCAGTGACAGACAGACTGAACCTGATACAATGTTCCTGATACAAAATGTCCCCATGTTTACAGAGGGGCCCCCCCACAATCTATAGTAATTAACATTTCAAGAGGATGAAAACAGAATGTTGAAGTTTTACAGTGGCTTTACAATGGATGCATTTAAGCAAACAAACTTCTTCAAGAAATATCTTCAAAAAATTGAAGAATATCTTTATAGTGGGTACATTCAAGCAAATTAACATTTTAAAGAAATGATCTAGAAGTAAGAGACAGATGCAAAGAGAAGGAGTTTGGGACTAAATTATCTGAGAGGGGCTGATGTGAGAATCAGTCCAATCACTGACATTGGGTTTGACTTCCTAGAATTTCTCACTCCACATATCTGGAACCTTAGGACAGCAAAACAAGGACATCATAACTCCTCGATTGCCTCAGTTTGATCACTGGTACATCACTTTTTGGCATCAAAAATTTGGCCAAATTTTGGCAAATTTGGCATTTTTAGAGCCTATTTCTGCTCTATTGTGCTTTCCTAGGGTTTCTGAGGTCCCCACCATAGGGGTAGGACTTAGTTTCTAAATATTTTAAGGCTTTCTCATGACCTTAAGGACTTCCCCAAGAATCCCTCTGCTTGAACATAGAACTTTGCAATCTATATGTAATCAACTTCTAATCATAATGCTGCTTGTTTGATAAAGGATCCCCTTTTCCTATTGTCTGAAGGCTTTCCACATCTGTAGTCATTAAAATGAAATTTTCTCATTGAGCTTCTTGATCATTATTCTGTCTGTTGCAAATTTCAGATTTTTCTGAAGTATATATATGGAAGTTGGGTAGTCTTCATCTTATTCAAGTAGCCTACATAGGCATAAATCCTATCACTTATTGAATTGATTTCCCTGTAATAACTTTTTGAGATAGATAAAATAAATATTATAACACTCATTTTACAGATGAGGAAACCAAGGTCATAAAATCAATAATTGGAAGTGGCAGGTTAAAAAATAGGTCTTCTCCCTCTAGTTCTTTCCATTGACTTCCATCCTATATCATGGAGAGTAGAGCTCTGTGGAATTAAACTATTTCCTTAAAAAAAAAAGCATCTCTTTCATTGTCATTCTCCATATATCATGTTCTATGTGACAAGCTATTGTTAAAATCTATAGTCTCTACTTTATGCCCAGGACTATCCAACACAGTGAGGAATCTAGAAGTTTTATTCTATGGTAGTCCCTGAAACTAGACTAACTCCAGGTCAGTAGGACACAGAGAGTTTAAGGCAGTTCTGAGATCTTTGTCATAGTTAACTTATAGGTTTAGAGGCAAGGACAAACTTTATCTAGCACTCATACTTTATATTGTCAATTTGAAAAAACACAGAACCACTAAAGTAGTCATAAAACTAAATCTTTAATCAGGAAAGAGACAGGTCCCTAATTATCAGCCACCACACAAAGCCAAGGGCTAAATAGCACACAGACAGAGTAAAAACTCTGGAGCTCTGAGAACAGTGTCTCTGAGAGAATCATTGCCAAAAATGATTCTCCAAAGAAAAATAGAACATAGGGTTCTTATATACCTTTTGGGGAATTAAAGACAGGGATTGATTGGCTTTACAATGGCTACAAGGAAATGAGAAGTCCAAGACCAAACTATCAGGGAGAGGCTGATGCTTTACAATGAATGCAAAAGAAAGAGTCCAGACAAGGGCTGGGCTACTTGGGAGAGAACTTTGATACAGTGGGAGAAACTTCTAAGACAAAAAGTGTAATTAAGGTTTGCTTGTGTCGACTAGTCCCACCTAAACTGGGATCACTAAGTACTTTAAAGACCTTGCAGTCTGGGACTTCCATCAAGGCAAGTTCCCAAAGAATAAAGGTAAACTTGGAATTCTCTGAACCTAGTTGACAATATATAGTCAAAATATTCTAGATAACTCCAAAAAGGGTTCCAAGAATGGCTTATTCCTAAAGAGGAAACTTGGGATACTAATAGACCCTGGGACTTGCCAATCTCATATTCAATTTAAAACTTGGGATAATCTCAAGGTACTTACAGCTTACTTTGTGGCCTGGACATGCTGGTTGGGTTATATAAAGATTTCAGGAATTTCCTATGATTCTATCAAAAAGATCATATAGCTTAATACTATAATCTTTAAGTAGTGTATGTAGAATATAGTTTAGTGTAAAGAGAAGAGGAAAAAAATTTTCAAATAAACATAAAATTGTGAAGCCAGGATAGAGTATCATGAGAAAGAATAATAATGAGCTAAATGATATATAACCTTCCCCCCATAGCACAACTATCTGTGTTGTTAATTTGATCAATTCAGATTTATAATTCATAAAAGTACTTTAAATTCTTTCTTGGTTTATCAAATAAAGCCTGGAGACTTCCAATTGGATGCCAAATATTTCTGGGTTTTTTTTATAACATGATATACTAATGGCAAAAATATTGCATCAGTCAAAGTAGGTGAAAATAATATAGAGACTGAAATTACTAAGTTGTTTTGTCATTTGTAAAATGAATGACAATTCTACCTATATTAATTTTCTTATTTAGTTCTACATCAATCAAACTACCCAAAATAATTTTATAAAGCTTGAAAAAATCATAATGAAATAGAACAATAAAAAATAAAAAATGTCAAGGAAATTAAGGGGAAAAAATGTGAGGGAAGGTAGTCTAACCTTACGAGACCTCAAACTGTATTATAAAGAAGTAATCATCAAAATAATGTGGTATTGGCTAAGAATTAGAGGATTGGGGCTATAGATTCGGTAGACAAAAGGCAGGAGAAAATTATTATGATAATCTAGTGTTTGCTAAGACACAGATCCAAGCTTTTCAAATAAGAACTCACTATATTAACAAAAATCTCTAAGAAAACTGGAAAATAGAATGGCAGAAGCCAGGTATGAAGTAACATCTCACACTATATACCAAGATAAATTAAAAATGGGTAAATAATTTAGACATAAAGGGCAATATCACAAGAAAATTAGGATTACAGAATTCTTTACTTGTCAGATCTATAGAAAAGGAAATAATATATAACCAAAAAAAGAGAAAAGGAAAAAAAAAAGAAAGAAAGAAAAAAAAAGAAAGAAAGCACTCCAAGATATAAAAAGGGTAATTTTGATACTACAGTAGTACCTTAACACACAAGTTCAATTTGTTCCATGGACAAGCTTGTAACTCAATTTGCTCATGTGTCAAATCTAATTTCCCCATTGAAATTAATGGAAATGAAATTAATCTACTCCAGCCCCCCAAAACCACAAAAATTTTTTGTTTGATATGCTTTTAAATATCAAAATGTACTTTATAAATAACAAATAAATATATTTATAGCTAATAAGAAATAATGTAAAGAAATAAACTTACTTATGAAATGTTATTTACCTTGAAGGTCAAGCAAAGATGCTGGTGGCTTTCAGTTCATGTGCCGTCTCTTAACATAACTTACTCTCTACTCATGTAAAGCTACATTTAAATGTAAAATTGACTTTACACATTACTTATGATATATAAATTTATTGCTAAAATTCATTGTTTTTTTTTACTTTACTTAATTATCATCATTTTCTTCACTGAATTTTGGCTGTTTTGCCACACTACGTCATGTAGAGGCTGTTTCAACAAAAATCTTTCATTGGAAGTTTGTTTTTTACTCCCTTTCAGAACATTTTGATAACGTGTGAAACATATGTCATTACACAGTTCCAATGCATGATCTGTCCCAACTTTTTCTGGGTGTGTCTTCAATAAACTTTAATTTTTTTCCAAAATCCTCAACATTTCCTTAATCTCACTTGTAATGATTACCTTTGATCCAGAACTAGTATTACTAGGTCTATATTCCAAAGAGATTTTTAAAAAGTAGAGAAAGGACTTATTTGTACAAGAAATTATAGCAAATTTTATAGCAGCTGTTTTTGGGGCAGTAAAGAACTGGAAATTGAGGTGAGGCCATTAAGTAAGGAATAGTTGAACAATTTGTGGTATATGATTTAATG
This sequence comes from Gracilinanus agilis, assembly GCF_016433145.1. Classification (NCBI taxonomy): domain Eukaryota; kingdom Metazoa; phylum Chordata; class Mammalia; order Didelphimorphia; family Didelphidae; genus Gracilinanus; species Gracilinanus agilis. Next base: position 241,971,349 of record NC_058130.1, read on the forward strand.
GGATACTATTGTGCTATAAGTGATGACTAGTAGGATGCTTTCAGAAAAATCTGGAAAGACATATAAACTGATAAAAAGTGAAATGAGCAGAACTTTGTACTATGTACAAAGTATATAGGAGTAGCAATATTATATGATTATCAACTAAATGACTTAGTTATTCAGAGTACTACAATAATGGAAGACAATTTTAAAGGACTCATAATGAAAAATGCTATCCATCTTCAAAGAAGGAAGTGATGGAGTCTGAATGCAGATCTAGGTATGTTTTTGTCTTTGTTTTGTTTTGTTTTTTACTTTATTTTCTTCCTTTTTAAGATATCTTCTTCTACTCATGACCAATATGGAAATATGTTTTACACGATATCACATTGATAACCTTTATCAAATTGTTTACCATTTCAGGGAGCAGAAAAGGAAGACAGGGATGGAGAATATTTTAAACTCAAATTTTTAGAATACTAATGTTAAAATTGTTTTTATGTGTAATTGGGAAAAATATTGAACATTTAAAAATAAGTAAAATGAAGTAGTTGGACTCACTAATCTCTAATGTGTGATAATGAGATTAAATCTACCTTGCCCATTCTCAAATCTAATCACCAAAAGTGTAAACAACTCCACTTAACTCACAAGTTGGGAGGTCTGTGACCTACATGTGCTAGAGTGAGAGACCAATCAGAATTTACTGACTGCCTCCTAAGCAGTCCTAAGAAAAGTGTCTGTTGTGATTGGACATGTAAACTAAGAGGAAGGCACAGGAAGTGGTGCAAAAGAAGAGACTTCAGGGAGTTCAGCTCTCTTCTTGTTCATGTCTTGGACCTGGAGGAGCCCTTCTTGTTTATGGCTGAGACCTGGAGGAATGCTACACCCAGGACCCTGAGACCTTGGTGGACTGTTCATAAATCTTTCCCTTAGAACTACATGTGGTGAATGAAGAAAGCTAACTACCTTAGCCTTCAGAGAGGCCCTTGATTGGGAGAAGCTCTCATGACTAAACCCCTTGTTAATTGACTTTTAGGCTCTCCGGCTGGGCCTCTGGAGCCCTGCCTGAGTAAAGCCCAGATTCTGAATACAAATCTAGTTTGTTAAGTTAAATCTTTTACTCTACTCTCTTCTCATCTCTCTACTTCCACTCTCTTCTATATTTTGTAAATAAATTACTAAAATCATTTTAAGAATTGATATTTATTCAATTCCTTGGTGACCACATCTCTAAATATTAATATTTAGTCCAATCAAAAAAACCCCTTACCCTCTTACAAATGTCTCTTTTGCTTTTGAAATCCTATGATCCTGAGTATGTTAGCTTACTGGAATAAGAGGGATGAAGGGGTAAGAGTTATTTTGGAGGAAAGAACAAAGAAAGTTCCTGTACAAAATACAAAGAGAAGATCAATATATTTGAAATTTTCTAAAATCACAGCCCTAGGAAATAGATCTATAAAGAATAATACCTATTATATTATAGCCTGAAAAAAATGGGATATGGGATCTAAGAAAAGAAAAATGATAAAAAGGTAGGCAATATTATGCAATGGATAGAGCACCAGGGATTGTGTAAGGTTAGGAGATATAGCTTAAAGTCCTGACATTCTTAGCAATGTGTGACTTTGGGCAAACTATTTAAATCCGTATCTGTGAAAGGGGAATAACAATGCTGATATCTGTTATCTCAGAATTATTTTGAGGATCCAATAAGATGAGGGATATAGGAGAATTTTGTAAGGGAAACAAGAAAGGTAATCATCATATATATAGCACTTACTACATGTCAGGCACTGTGCTAAATATGTTTATAAACATCTCATTTGATCCCCACAACAATCATGCAAGGTAAGTGGTGATGTTATCTCCATCTTACAATTTAGGAAACTGAAGCAAACAGTTGTTAAGTGACTTTTCCATGTATAATTAGTAAGTATCTTAATCCAAATTTGAACTCAAATCTTCCTGACTCTAAGCCCAGCATTTTATCTACTGTGCCGTCTAAGGGCCTTATCATAACAATAAATTATACTAAAATTGCTCTCACTTTGTAACAAAAAAGCATATTGTTAATGAATTTATATGTGTTTATGTATACTTTTTATTTTAAAAGTTTAAAAAAGCATATTACATTACTCTTAGTAGTAGAGAAGATAGAAAGAATTAACCCAGAAAGTGGGTGGGGAAGTAAACCGATTATGATGATATGATGTATATAACAATATATGATGATGTGATGTTATTTAAATGTGATGATAAGAAATGATATGTATTATATACATGCATATGAATGATATGTAAAAAAAATCAAAGGCTAAAAGACAGGGTTGAACTGAGAAAAGGGAAGGGAGAGATAGAATGGGGTAAATTATATAATATAAAGAGGTGTGAAAAATCATTATAGAGAAGGGATGATAAGGGTGGTGAAGGTCAATGTTTAAACTTTCCTCATTTAACTAAATGTTTAACTTGTAAACAGTTACATTGTAACTGGATTAGAGAGGGAAAACCAATATATTCAATGGGGTATAGAATTCTATCTTAGTCTATAGAGAAATAGAAGGGGATTAAGACAAGAGAAGGGAGAGGTAATTGGAGGAAGGGGAAGTGGGAAGGTGATGAAAAGCAAAATACTGGTGAGGAAGAACAGAGTGAAAGGGAATAAAGCAGTATATCAAGGGGATAACATGATGAAGGGCAACACACAGTTAATAATCATAACTCTGAAGGTGAATTGGAATAACTCACCCATAAAACAGAAGCAGATAGCAAAGCAAATGAAAAAAAAAAAACAGAATCCTACTATATGTTGTTTATAAGAACATATTTGAGACAGGGTGACACACACACACAGATTCAATGTAAAAGGCTGGAGCAGAATTTATTATGCATCATCTAAAGTAAAAAAATGCAGGAGTAGCAATCATGATACCAGACAAAACTAAAGTAGAAAGTGATCTAATTAAAAGAGATAAAGAAGAAAATTACATATTGCTAAAAGGTACTATGAACAATAAAGTAATATCATTACTAAATATCTATGCAACAAATTGTATAGCATCTAGATTTCTAAAGGAGAAATGAAAGGAGTTTAAGGAAGAAATAGATAATAAGACCATACTAGTAGGGAATCTCAACCTTCCCCTTTCAGAACTAGATAAATCAAACCAAAAATAATAATAATAATGAAGGAGAGTGAATGAAATAAAAAATAATTAGAGTTAAAAGATATCTGGAGAAAATTGGGAATCTCTCTGCCAAGAGAAACTCAGGAATTATATGAACACAACCACAAAACACTTTTCACACAAATAAAACTAGATCTAAACAATTGGAAAAACATTCTTGTTTCATGAGGTAGGATAGGCTAATATAATAAAATGACAATCCTAACTAAACTAATTTACTCATTCAGTGCCATACTTATCAAAGTATCAAAAAACATTTTATTTAAATTTTATTTAAAATTTAAAAATTTTTTTAAAAATTTAAAATTTATTTAAAAAACAATTTATTGAATTGGAAAAGATTTATAACAAAGTTCATTTAGAAGAACAAAAGATCAAGAATATGAAGGGAACTAATAAAAAAAGGGATTGAGACATAGCAGTACCACATCTTAAACTGTACTATTAAGTGATGATCATCAAAACAATATGATACTGGCTAAGAGATAGAATGGTGGATCAATGGAATAGACTTACAGTAAATGACCTCAGCAAAGTAGTGTTTGATAAAACCAACGAACCCAGATTTTGGAACAAGAACCCACTATTTGACAAAAACTGCCGGGAAAATTGGAAAACAGTATGGGAGCGATTAGGTTTATATCAACATCTCACACCCTATACCAAGATTAACTCAGAGGGAAATTATAAGTAAAATAGGCAAACATAGAATAGTACCTGTCAGATCCATGGGAAAGAAAAGAATTTAAGACCAAGCAATTGATAGAGAACATTACAAAATAAAAAATGAATAATTTTGATTACATTAAACTAAAAAGTTTTTATACAAACAAAACCAACAGAACCAAAATTATAAGGGAAGTAAGAAATCGGGGAAAATATTTATAACAAAACCTCTGACAAAGGTCTCATTTCTCAAATTTATAAGAAGTTAAGTCAACTGTGCAAAAAAATCAAGCCATTTGCCAATTGACAAATGGCCAAGGAGCATGAGTAGGCAGTTTTCAAATAAACAAATCAAAACTATCAATAAGCACATGAAATAGTGTTCAAAATCTATCACAATTAGAGAAATGCAAATCAAAACAATGCTGAGGTACCACCTCACATCTAGCAGATTGGCAATATGACAGTAAAGGAAAAGAATAAATGTTAGAGGGGTTATGGAAAAATCAGGACACTAATGCATTGCTGGTGGAGTTGTGAATTGATCCAACCCTTCTGGAAGGCAATTTGGAACTATGCCCAAAGGGCTTTAAAGAAATGTATACCCTTTGATTCAGCAATACCACTACTAGGTTTGTACCATAAAGAGGAAAAATGTTTGTACAAAAGTATTCATACTACACTCTTTGTGGTGGCAAAAATCAGAAAATGAGGGGTTGTACCTTGATTGGGGAATGGCTGAACAAATTGTGGTATATGATGGTGAAGGTATACTATTGTGCTATAAGGAATGAAGAACTGGCAGATTTCTATATGAATTGGAAGAACCTCCAGGAACTGATTCAGAGTGAAATGAGCAGAACCAAGAGAACATTATATACAAAAAGTGAAACGTCGTGGAACAATATAATGTAATGGACTTTGCTACTACAAGACAATCCCAAGGGATTTTTGAGAAAGAATGCTATCCACATCCAGAGAAAAACTACGGGAATAGAAAACACAGAAGAAAAACAAATGACTTATCATTTGTTTATATGGATATATGATCTAGGGTTTTGGTTTTAAAAGATTGTTCTACTGCAAAAATGAATAATATGGAAATAGGTATAAGTGATAATGTTTGAATAACTCAGTGGAAATGCTGATTGGATCCAAGGGTAGAAAATAAAAATATGTAAACATGGAAAAATATTTTTAAAATAAAAATTATTAAAAAAAGAAAATCTCTTTTAAAAAAGGTTAGGTGTGTCATGTCTAGATGTGGTAGATGCTGCTGTTTTCTGCTTTCCTGTTCTGGTAGGGTAATTGGACTTTCCTGAGGTTAAGAAAAAAATCCATGACCCCTATATAATTAGAACCTGAACCTTCCTTGTTCTTTACCCTTGGATTTAACCCTCTCAATCTCTATTTCTTTTTGCCTAAAGGAGCCATGGTTCAATATCTTACTTGCTGGGCTGGGATTCAGGTGTTCTGGTGCATGTTGGCTGGGCTCATTCCTAAAGGAGTAGGGGAAGACTTTTTATTTCCTTGTCTCCTAAAATACAAAAGTCCCAACCTTTAGAGGTACCAGAATGAGATATAAGTCTCTTGACTGGTAGGCAATGCTTTATTGAATTGGTATGACAAATTGGAGATCATGATGACTGTGGAGGCATAATACAAGAGTATTTTATATCCTTCTTTTACTGAGGGGATTCTATTCTTTAAATTTTCTTATGATGAGTAAAAGCTTGTTTTAAATGATCTTTTATGGTTTATGAGTGTCTCATTGTTTTATAATACTTTCTTTGAACTACTAGACTGACCTGGCTTAAAATGTCAGTGTTACCAAAAAGAATTACCAAGGCCCCTTCTAGAAAGATACTCCATATAGGGGAAAACTATTTTTCCTCCATCACAAAAGAAATGATTAAATCACAAAAAGTTCATAAATGTTCTTTAACACAAACTTGACATAAAATAATAATCTATGAAAACTATTATACTCCTCTGAGAGGTAATGAGAAAAAAAATTTTTTGGAAATGCACTGTCTAAAGAACTTTCAAGTCCATTTCTTCTGGACAGCCAGATATAGCTCTTTTATCCCTCTAGCTTCAGAATAATCATATTGGTGGTTATCTCAAGAAGCAGTTTCTTCATAGGTTAGCTGCCACATTATAGCTCTATGAAGAAAGCGTTATTTTTCAGTCCATTTTACAATTGAGAAAACCAATTTAAGTAGATAACGTGATTTGGCCAGGGTCACACAGCTAATGAGTATCTGAGATAAAATTTGAACTCAACTCCAGATTCAGTTCTCTCTCTACCATTAGCTACCTGGCACTGTGCCAAATGTTGTAGAAACAAAGAAACAGTCTAATGAAGGAGATAACTCTGTACAAATAAGGCAGAAAGGACAAATGTAAAATTATCAATAGACTTAGACTTATAAGAGATTGGGAAAGACTTTTGGTAGGTGGAAGGTGGGATTTTAGCTGAGACTTGAAAGAAGCCAGGGAAGCTAAGAGAAAGCAGAGAGGAATGAGAGCATTACAGGCATGGAGGGAAGTTAGAGAAAATGTTCATAGATGACAGATGGAGTGTTGTTCTAGGAACACAAAGGAGGCCAGTATCATCAGCATGGGAGATGGGGTTGAAAATGGAATGGATAAAAGTGAAATAAGGTATAAGAAGACTAGAAACTTTTGGGAGTTAGAGATTAAGAAGGACTTTGAAGATCAAAAAATGGGTTTTACATTTGATCCTGAAAGTGATCAGGAATCATTAGAGTTTATTGGATGAAGAGGTGACATGCTTGGGTCAGAACTTTAGGAAAATCTCTTTGGTAGCTAAAGTAGGGAGAGGTTTGACACAGACAAACCTATCAGAAAGTTATTGCAATAATCTAGGCATGACATTATGAAGGTGTCCATAACAATATCAGAGACTGAAGCATGTTTTGAGAGATGTTACAAAAGTAAAATGGGCAGGAGCTTGGAGACAAATTGGATATAAAGAAAAGTGAGATAATGAGTGTAGAATAAAATCTAAGTTGTGAGCCTGAAGTACTGGGAAGTTCCCTCAACAATAAGAGGAATGTTTGGAAGATAAAAGCATTAGGAGGAAAGATAAAGAATTCAGTTTTGGATGTATTGAGTTTGTGATGTCTATTGGACATCCAGTTTTATATGATGGATAGCTGGAGATGGGAGGCTGGAGGTCAGGAGAGAGGGTATGAATGAATATGTAGATTTGAGAATCATGAGAATAAAAGTTGTAATTGAATCTCTGAGAGGTGATTAGACCACCAAGTGAAGTTGTACAGAAAGAGAAAAGAGCCGAAGACAGAGACTTATGGGACAGTCACAGTTAGTACAGTAGTATTCAGGCCCATATCTTGATTCCAAAACATATTGGGGTGACCGTGGTCAAATTATTTAACCTATAGGAGCCCAATTTTTTTCCTCTGTAAAGATTTTATAATATTCATAGCCAAATCCAAATAGTTCAGCACTTTTCCCACAAGGTGGTTGAGAGCTCAAATAATTAAATGTATGCACAGAATTTTTCAGTACTACATAAACATCTGCTCTCATGAGATACTAAGAGTCTCCTTTGTTTTTATTTTATTTTAGAACCAGAACTATAATTTAACTGATATGAGAATTCCTGGTGAGGAAACTCCCTCCATCTAGGTTGGTCAGCATCAACTTTACAAAGTATAAACCAATAGTTCCCCAGAGCACTAAGACATTAATTTGCCCAGGGTCATACAGTCAGTATGTTTCAGAGGCAAGACTTGAATCTGGGCCCCCCTGTTTGAGTCAATCCAATATGACATGATCCCTCTCTGTTTTTTTTTTATTTTATTTTATGGAACATGTACATATTTAAGGAATATATGCATATTGTGCATATACAAACACACATATTTAAAAATATATAAATACCCTGTTTTGATAGTTTTAGGGAATTTTAAAGATAGTTTATATACATACACATATATGCATACAAATACACCCAAAAGTATTATTTTTAAATTATTACTGAAATTAAAATTATAATTATAAAGTAAATGAGAAATACAAAAACTCATAGTAAAAACTGTGACTCATCTAAAGAAATGTAGCATTTAAATTCAAGATTTATTCTTTCCAGCTTTTTTCCTGAAGAAAGGTACATGTGCAACCATGACAAACATATACAACTCCTTAGCCTGCTTTATAAAATGTCTCCTAAAACCCAGCTTCACTCTACCCTGCAAGTTATCAGAACCATTTTTAAAAGATCATGTGTGAAAAGGAGTGAGTAGAGGATTAAGAAGGTATAATAGATATGGTCAAAAATGCTGAAATTACTCTAAGTACAAATGACAAACATTTCTGAATAAAATTTCATTCCTAATCATTATGAAGCAACTATTCCATTTCTGATGGTAAAAGGCTTTCTGACTTCAATAGATTCTTGAAATTTAAAAATGATGATGATAATAATAATAATAGTGATTTGAGCAAAGATGATTTTGTGACTTAACGTTACAAGAATTGTGAATGTATTTAATAAGAATGTTCATGCCACCCAGATGTGAGAGCACAGGTATCACTCTTTATGAATTCAAAGGTTCAGTCTTTTAAATTTTTGACTGATCTTTAGAGCTATAAAACTGTCAACTAAAAATCTGTAATCCTTTTAGTGATGTGGCTCTCATTTTGTGTTAAGGCAAAGAAAATATCATTTTTCTATTATTTCACAACCAAGTGTGAAGAAGTTCCTTAATCAGCTTAAAAGAACTATAGAGTCTTGACCATTGGCTAACAACAATAATCCTCACATAAGAAATCTCTAGTTTTTGGCTAAGAAATTCAGTTAGCTACATCATGTGTCATGGGTACATGTAGGCTCACAAACACAGGTATACACAGACATACATGCATATGTATTTATATATGCTATATACTACATATATAGATGTACACAGACATGTCACTGTAAAGGATTATTCACATGCGTGTACTTTCCCACATATATGTATGTATATATTCATATATTCCTATGCATTAAAACATGCACCATATATGTACTGTGTTTACATGCATATATGTGGATATAGATACACATATTACAAAATATAGCTACACTAAAGAGAAGTATCTATAGATATTGATATATGATGCCATATGAATTCAATAGCTATTTTGAGTTTGGGAGGCAGTTGAAGCTCAGAACAGTTGGGAAGTAAGACTTTGGCAGAGGACAAAAAAGGGAATTTATCTGCTCCCTATTCTTCATCTGACAAGCATCAGATTTACTTTGTGTCCATCCTGTATAGTTCCTGTCCTGTCACTGGTGGTTCTTGTTGAGGACCGTCTGCTTCTGCTGTGCTGGTGGCTCTTGCTGAAGGAGGACCTCTGTGTTGGTGACTCTGTCTTGGATTCTTAGGTGTGGCACTTTTTCTGCATTGGAGGACTTCTACTTTGGAGGCTGAGACTCTCCCACTCCTCTGGCCAAAGATCAGAGCTTTGTTGGGGAGTGAGCTAGATTTCTTCAGAGCAGACTTAGGATGGTAGGCTAGACAATTCCCTTATTACCTTCCTACATTTCCCTCTTTACTATCTCTACCCTGCTGTAATAAAACTATTAAAGCTGCTAACAGTTTTGTGACTTAAGAGTTAATTTTATAAATGGCAACCACAACAATTTTTAAATTCTTATGTTTGTCAAACCCATTTTTAATTATTACAATGATCATTTTTTCTCAAATTCTGAAATATTCCCTGCAGTGTCATTACTCATAGCAATGAAACAATACCCACAGACAACTGATATTTGTTTTATAGAGACATTTAGGGACATCATAACTTTGCACTTCTCTGGACTCATTCTACTCTGGTCCTCTCATCTTTAATTCTGGTCCTAATTTGTTGTCAGTTTGCTGTTTCTGTCCAAGATATATGTGCCGGTGTTACAACTCTATAGGTAGATGTTTCATCTAATGGTATATTATAATCTAGACAAAAGGCAACCTACTGATGTAGAGACCTATTTTCTCATCTTTTCAAAACTTAAATTTACATATATATATGTAGGACAACTTTAATGAGAATTCTAGGAAAGGAAAGATAGACTTTCATAAGAAATATTTGACAGTATATGACATTTTAAACACCACAGTACTGAGCAAAAAAAAAATATTTCCTTTAAAGGAACATGGGTTTTAAGGCTTCAGTCAAACTTCGTTTTTTTTTTATCATATGTCTACAAAATGTTTTTAAGGGCAAGAATATATTCGGGTGAATAGCTACTGTAAATAATCTGAGGCTTTGAATTCACAAAGAGTCATATCTGTGCTCACACCTGGGTGGCATGCCAATTATAAATATATTTGGGGAAAAAAATCTATCATAAAAGTTCACTACCAAAACATTATCTTGTATGTACATATATGATTTCTTAACAAACTTCTAATTGTTAATAAGAATTTTATCATTAGAATTACTGCCAGAGGTAGGAAAACTTGAATTTAAATCCCACTCCAGACACTTTGTTACTAGCTGTGCATCCCTGGGTAAGTAACTTAATCTTTATCTGTTTCAGGTTCTAAATTTGTAAATTGACAATTTTAGAACCTATTTTCCAAAGTTCTTGGGAAGACAAAATGAGATTATATTTTAAGACCCTTTGCAAACTTTCAAGTTCTATAATAATGTTGGATGTTATCATCATCAGTGTAGAAACTTTAGTTTTGGTTTTACACACCCTCACACACACACAGGCAAATTGAGAGACTTTTATCTGCTCCCTATCCCTCATCTGACAAGCATCAAATTTACTTTATGTCTATCCTATGAAGTTCCTGTCCAAGTCCTTACCTAGATCTGAAACCTTTCATAAGACCTCTTTTCTCTTCCTATTGACATCATGTGGATAAAAATTGAGCCCATGGGTCATATATCTATTGTCTCTGACTCTCACTATATGATAAACTCGTTTTTTTTTTTCTACCACTCATTTCTTTCTTAATATCTTTTTGGGGGTTCATTTTGTAGTTCTTTATTTTATATGTTAAATCCTATTCCTATTGACCTCTTGCATTTACATTTTAGATTTCAGAAAACAGAAAAGTTTACATTTTAGATTTCAGAAAACACTCAGTAATATCAATTGATAACTTATTTTAGTGAATTATAATTAATATTTTATATTTGTACTAATTTCTTGTAGATTTTAGGTAGCAATATTTTTAAGAGACATTTGTTTTTTCATATTATTTTAGCTGCATTGATTTTGTTAAGGCTTATGATTTTAATATGATAGAATTGAAGGTGTCCATCTGCTCTTAAATAATTCCTTATTAGGTTATGCAAAAATGACTATGCAAGGGGCAGCTGGGTAGCTCAGTGGAGTGAGAGTCAGGCCTAGAGACAGGAGGTCCTAGGTTCAAACCTGGCCTCAGCCACTTCCCAGCTGTGTGACCCTGGGCAAGTCACTTGACCCCCATTGCCCACCCTTACCAATCTTCCACCTATGAGACAATACACCAAAGTACAAGGGTTTAAAAAAAAATGACTATGCATACTTATGGTAGATATGACCTTTTCCTCTTTAATTTTATTTATTTTGGGAGGCTTTACATTTCCTCTATAATTGATATTTTTTCAGTGAACAAAAGCTTTAGAAATCATGACAATGGTAAATTATTCTGAAAGGCAATGTTTAAGATTAACTTTGCTTTAAGAGTTGCATAGAAATGGGAGTTAAAATTAATAGCTTCTTTTTAAAGAGTTTATTAGTAAATTTATTTTTTTAATTTCTTAAATTTTATTTTTCTCAATTACTCATGAACAAATAATTCAAGATTAAAAAAATGATTTTAGTTCAAAATTCTTTCTGTTCTTCTTTTTCTAATCATTTCCATGAAAAAGGAAGCAATTTGATATAGATTATACATATGCAATCATGAAAAAAATTTCCTATTAGTAATGTTGCAAAAGAAAACACAGATTCCCCTCCTTGCCAAAAAAAAAAAAAAAAGGATAATAAAGAAAGCTGTGGGGGGTTTTAGAAAGCGTTTTTCAGTCTGCATTCAGATTCCATCAGTTTTTTTTTTTTCCTCTGGAAGTAAGTGAATAACTTTTTTCATCATGGGTTCCTTCAAATAGTTTTGGATCATTGTATTGTGAAGAATAGCTAAATCATTCATAGCTGATCATTATTACAACATTGCTGTTACTGTGTACAATATTTTTCTAGCTCTGTTAATTTCGTTTTGTATAAGTATATGTAAATCTTGCCAGTTTTTTTCCTGAAACAACCTGCTTGTCACTTTTTATAGCACATTAATATCCCATCACAATCATATACCACAACTTGTTCAGTGACTCTGCAATTAATAAGCATCTTCTCAGTTTCCAGTTCTTTGCCACCATAAAAGGAGCTACTATAAATATTTTTGTACATATAGTTCCTTTCTATTTTCTTTTATCTCTGGGATATAGACCAGGTAGTGGTATTGTTTGATCAAAGAGTATAAACAATTTTACACTCCTTTTGGTATAGCTCCAAAATGCTCACCAGAATAGTTAGATTAGTTCACAACTCCACCAAAAATTCATTTTTGTGTTAATTTTTCCACATATCCCTCCAACATTTGTCATTGTCCTTTTCTTTCATCTTAGCTATTCTAATTATGTGGTGATACTTTAGTTATCTTAATTTGCATTTCTCTACTCAATAATCATTTAGAGAATTTTTTCACATGACTACAGAGAGCTTTGATTTTTTTCTGAAAACTGCCTTTTCATATCCTCTATCATTTGGGAGATGACTCAAATTCCTATAAGTTCTCTATATATTTGATAAATATGGCTTTACTAGAGAAGCTTGCTTTAAAATGCTTGCCACCTACCCTGGTTTCCTGCTTTCCTTCCAATCTTAGTGAATTCCTTTTGTTTCTGTAATTTTTTTTAATTTAGTGTAATCAAAATTATCCATTTTACATCATGCAATGCTCTCTATGCCTTGCTTGGTCAAAAGTTCTTCTCTTATCCATAAAGTATTTCATGCTTTCCTAATTTGCTTAAAATAAAATTCTTAGGTCTAAATCATGTACTCATTTTGACTCCTTATTGTTATATGGTAATTTCTGCTGAATTGCTTCCAATTTTTCCATGAAAGTTTGTCAAATAATGATTTCTAATCCTAAAATCTTGTTATATTTGGGTTTGTCAAAAGTAGATCATTATGGTCATTTATTACTGTGTATAATGCACCTAATTTATTCCACTGATCCACCATTCTTTTTCTTAGTAAGTACAGATTGTGCTGAAGATTATCACTTTCTAATATAGTTTAAAATCTGGAATTGCTAGGCCACCTTCCTTCACATTTTTTCATTCATTTCCTTGATATTCTTAACCTTTTGTTCTTTTATATGAATTGTAATTAATTTTCTAGCTATATAAAATAATGTTTTGATAATTGGATTGGTATAGTACAGAAAAAATAATTTAGAAAGAATTGTCAATTATTATGCTAGCTCAGCCTACCCATGAGCAATTAATGTTAGTTGTTTAGATGTCTTTATTTGTTTATAAAGTGTTTTGTAATTGTGTTCATATAGTCCCTAGGTTTATCTTGGCAGGTAGATTCTTAAGTACTTTATATGATTCATCATTTTATTTATTTCTAATAAATTAATTAATTAATTTTGAATATTTTTCCATGGTTACATGATTAATGTTCTCTCCCTCCTCTATTCTCTTCCCACACCCAAAGTTGACAAGCAATTCCTCTGGGTTATACATCTATTATTGCTCAAAACCTATTTTTGTATTATTCATATTTGTAATGGAGTGATCTTCCATCATTATTTTAAATGAATTTTCTCTTTTTGTCTCTTTCTGCAGTACTTTGCTGTTAATGTATTATGTTGTTAATGATTTATGTGGGTTTATTTTATATCCTGTGATGTCAAAATTGTTAATTATTTTAACTAGTTTTTAGTTTATTCTCTGTAATTTTCTAAGTGTACTATCAAGTTACTGCAAACAATAGTTTTGTTTCTTCTTTGCCTGTTCTAATTCCTTTGATTTCTTTTTCTTACCTTATTGCATTAGCTTGTATTTCTAGAATAGAATAATGGTAGTGATAAAGAACACTTTATTACAGATCTTACAGGTAAGGCTTCTAGCTTATCCCCTTTATAGATGTTTGCTAATGGTTTTAGATAGTGTAGCAATCCAGGTATACATTAATCTGGATATTATTTTAAGAGTGCTCAAAAACTGAATCTTGTACTGCTCATGATTAATTTCTGTAACCTTGAGTTAAATTGAACCTCAACCTTGCCAAATTCCTAGCCCTTCCCTAAGGCTACACTCTGGAAGACTGGTCAGTTATCTCAGTCTCCTTATTTTACCTAAAACAATCAATTAACATATGTATCAAACAACTGTAGATGCCTTAGGCCATGTGAACTCCGGATCTAGGTTTTAACTCTACCTATTGTTTTAGGTTCCACCAGTTTTGTATCTCCCAGTGATTACCTCATAGTGTCAATGTATGAGACCACTTGTTTTTTCCCTTCCCCCTATACTGTTGTAACCCCAATAAAAAATAAAAAATAACAAATAACCCCATAAAAAATATGGCAACTGAGAGGGAAGCTCTGAACCATGGAAGCTCTTGTCCACCAGAGCTTATTCCCTGTCAGTCTATCTTATGCCAGAACTCTCTTTGCCTGCCTGTCTTTATTCTTGCCTTATGTTCTCTTTCTCTTAGTCCTTAACCTGTAACCCATTTTCACTCAGTCCTTAGTTCCCCTCTCTGAGCATCCTACCCGCTAGGAATCTTCATGGAGATGCTGGACAGCTATATTTGGCATCCCACGTGGATTGGCACCGAAGAGGAAGATTGCAGTTCAGGACCTGGGATGGTCAAAGGACCTCAAGTGGCCTTTGGGGTGAGTTGCTGACCACTAGAAAATGGGTCAGAAACTTTCTTCTCACACTGGTTACATACGATTGCTAAAATCTTTAGTGCACAGGCAAGAATTCAGAGAACCAGAAGCTAAACTTCAGGCATTGATTAAGGTAATTTTGCAATGTTATCCTGAGTTCCCAGAAGTAGGAGAACTCAATGTACAACAGTGGGACCAAATTGCACAGACTTTAAGAAAAGCACAAGAAAAGGGACTTAAAGTCACACCACTGGTTTGGCTAGCTTGGAAGTTAGTTAGGACAGCATTAGAGGCAGAAACCATTCAGGATTTGTTATCCCAACATGTCTCACTCTTAGACTTTTCTTCTAACCTGAATTCCATCTATCTTGCTCCACCCATCCCTCTGATGACTTCTTTTCCTTCACAGAATCAAGCTAACTCTCAGCTTGACCTTACCCTAAAGCAGTGGTTCCCAAACTTTTTTGTCCTACCATCCCCTTTCCAGAAAAAATATTACTTAGCTCCCTGGAAATTAATTTATTTTAAATTTTGATAGCAATTAATAGGAAAGATAAATGCACCTGTGGCCATCACAGTCTCCCTGGATCTCTGCAGCACCCACCAGAGGGCAGTGGCACCCACTTTGGGAATCACTACCCTAGAGCCATCTCCTGAGTACCAGCCTTCAAAGGCTGATTCTCTGATTTTGCTTATTGCTTCCACACTTAGGCTTACTGATCCTCTACATAAGTTAACCACTCCACTTTCATTTTTTCCTGCTGACTCTATCCCTCCACCATCTTACTCAGTTTCTTGGTTTCTCTTAGAGCTGATAGACTTCCTGACACTCTGCTTATTTCTCCCCCACCTTATGAAGCTTCTCTTGACTCTGATGAGCTTACTAGTGCTCAACCCACACCACCTCCTCCACTCAATACTAACAGCAGGGTTACAACCAGCCTAACCCTAGAAGAGAAAGCAGATAAATCAGCTTCTTCAACAGAAATTAGAGATAATCCTGAGAATGCAGAAGTGAATTTAGAAAAGTAGAAAGATGTTGAATTCCGAGCTCTTAAAGCTCTCAGGAATAGTGTAATTCAGTACAGTAATGCAGCTCATGACACCATGTCCCTGATACATGAGATTAGCCAGCAATCTCTACCATCAGATCTTTGGTATGAATTAGCTGGATCTGTGTTTAATGCCAAAGATTTCATAATATGGAAGTTGTTTTTTTCAGGAACTATGTGAGGAACAAGCTAGAATCAACAAAAAACACCATGTAAATATTACCTATGATGAATTAACTGGCACAGGTAAATTTAGAAGTCTTAATAGGCAATTGTTATATTCAGAACAAACCTTTAGCTGCTCAAAGAGCATGGTGAATTATAAGGAAAAAACAAGTGGTCTGTTACATTGACACTATGAGGTAATCACTAGGAGATACAAAACTGGTGGAACCTAAAACAATAGGTAGAGTTAAAACCTAGATCAGGAGTTCACATGGTCTAAGGCATCTACAGTTGTTTGATACATATGTTAATTGATTGTTTTAGGTAAAATAAGGAGACTGAGATAACTGACCAGTCTTCCAGAGTGTAGCCTTAGAGAAGGGCTAGGAATTTGGCAAGGTTGAGGTTCAATTTAACTCAAGGTTACAGAAATTAATCATGAGCAGTACAAGATTCAGTTTTTGAGCACTCTTAAAATAATATCCAGATTAATGTATACCTGGATTGCTACAGATAGTTACTAATTATTTTTAAATCCCATTTATTCCTATACTTTTTAGAATTTTTAATAAGAATGAGACCTGTATTTTCTCAAGAACTTTTTCGTAATCTATAATTTTTGTTGGTTTTATTATTGATCTAGTCAACTATACTGATAATTTTCCTAATATTGAACCGAGCTGTATTCTTGGTATAAATCAAACTAAATGTTTCTATCCTCTCCTGTTTGGAGCTAGAATTCTAAAATTGCCTTATTTATATTTTATATTTATAACTAAACTTAATTAGGAAACTTCATTTTTCCCTGGTCAAGATCACTGTTTTTACCTGATGTTTCTCAATCAGATATTAAATATACCTGAACTGTCATCTTCTCTACTTCTCAGAAAATCTTTATATAGCCACTTCATAGTTGACAAAAACCCAGTTTCTAAAAAGTAATCTTCAATTCCATTTTTTTCTTAAAGTAGTCTATTTTCTTTTCCTCAACCTGACCTCTTCCATCTATGCTCTACAATTAATGGAAAGACGCACATAGGAATGATGAGGGCAAGATTCATATAATGAATCCCAGGATGGAGTTCCATCATACTAGGAGTTAGTATACAGCAAATTAATTTAAAATCATGCAATCAATACAATGCAGTGCTGTATTCAAAATGTTTATGTTCCATAATATTGGCAAACATTTCACTGTGTGTACCAAATGTAGTAGGAAATAGGGTTCTTCAAAACTGATTAGGGAAATGAAAAGTCTTAAATGATTCATCTTATAATCTTAAACATTTATGATTTTCTGCTTTCTAGTGTGTAACTTTTTGTAATGGAGAAATCACCATGGAATGAGAAAGAACTAGGGAAAATGTTGATTGAAAAAAGAGGGAAAGAAAATGAAAGGAAAGAAGGAAAACAGATATGAGAAGCATAGGCAGAGAAGAGAGAAGAAAGTCAGGGGCAGAAAAGAAATTAAATGTACCTAGAAAACGGAGATGATATGTGACCTTGTACATTATATTCATTTCTCCCTTTTTCTGTACTATTTAAGTTCAAAATGATAATTATGGTATCATGAGTAATATTTAGTTTGGTTAAGTGTAAAAAAAAGATGTTTCTGTGGGGACTGAAAGGGACAGCTGTTTTATTCTAAACTGGTTTCTACTATTTCTACTTGGTGACAGATATTAGGAGAGCTAAGTATACAGCAGTCGCTGACTTCAAATTAAGTGGTAATGAATGCAGATTTCCATGAAGATTCCACGAGTTAGTAATTACAGTTTTATTGCAATTTGAAATGGTGAAATAAACTCAGTCTCCACTGTCCCATACATGTAATTGATGAGTTAATTTGTCTTTAGCATTCTCACTGTTCTAATATTTCTCCATTGATGCCATGAAAATTAATAGGATGCAAAATGTATAAAATTATACTCACTAAGAAACCACTGCACAGTACCAGGGAGGCATATTTATTTCGTCTGCGGATGGTATGGGGTCACCATCTTTTTTTTTCCTTTCCCGGTGACATTTTCAGATTTGACATTCTGTGACATTTTCAGTTTAATATTGCTAATACCCTGGCTGCAGAATTAAAAGTACACCCGGAGGAAGGGTTGGATGCAGGCACATGAGCAGAGGATTACATGGGTTCTTTGTCTAACAAACATTTATATGTAAACAACTCACCCACTAAGAGGCATGTCAGGACTTTTTTTCTTCTCCCTCTCTAGTATGTAGGATTGTTGTTTTTCCAGGAGTTGGCTTGCCTTTGGAAGCCAGGAGTACATAAGGGCTAAGGTGAGCTCCCACAAAGATACGATGCCCCGATCACATGAGAAATGGTCATTTCTAAACCAGTTGGAGGGTGAAGAGGTTGAAAGGGGAATGAGAAGATTGTAGTCACACAGCAGGTTAGTAGCTTTCTGCTTTGTCCTTATCTAGCTGCCTCTTTACTGTCAAAGGGCAGTCTTCTAGTATATACCAACCAATAATCACAAGAATCCCCATACACTATACACACTCAACAGATGAATGAACCATGATGTTAATTGAATGTTGATGCTCACTGACATTTATATAGGGTTCTGTTGGATGAGTGAAAGGTTAGATTCATTTTTTTAAGTATAGTCAGTAAATAAACTTTCTTTGACTACCCCTGAAAATTCTCCTACATTTTTATTGCTGCAAGAATTGCCCCTTATTTCATTCCTGAGTAGCATAATTTTGTGCAGGTAGCAGGCTTATCCTTGCATATTTCAGCTAGGATACCTTCTGCTAAGACAGCTGTTTAAGAGACATGGTAATCATTATTATAGAGCATAAAGATATAAATATCAAAGACAGCCATATGTGCAAAAGTTGGGCAATTCTGTGTGGTTATGTCCACCTAGCACTCTCAGATTTAAAAGTAACTTGTGGAACACTAGTTCATTATTATTATATGTGGTATGAGATGTTACATTAGATACTGTGCCTAGTATAGCCTTGATACAATTACTTTTGTTTAGTCATGGTTTTGACTATCATTTTGGAAGAACTAACTGAGATTAATTCAGAATTGCTCAAATGACCAAATACAAAGAGATCATTAATGGACTGACATTAACTTGGAGAAAGCATAGACAGTGCCACAGGGAGCTTTAATTTTTATTGAAATGATTGTTTTTGTAATCAGTGATTTGGATAAAGACATAAATGAGAATTTGTTAAATCTGTACAAGGCATAATACTAGAAGGATTAGTTGGAAGACAAGGTGAGCATTCAGAAAAAAAAATTCAATATAGAGATATCATCTTGCTCATCATTTGTTATAGCATAATAGTATTCCATCACCATTATATACTACAGATTTGTTTAGCCATTCCCCAATTGATGGATATCCTCTCAATTTCTAATTCTTTGCCACCATAAATAGAATACTTTTGTACAAGTATATCCTTTTCCTTTTATTAAAAAAAATCCCCTTTGGGCACAGACCTTATAGTGGTATCAAAAGCTATGCACAGCATTATAGCCTTTTGGGTATAATAATATCAGGTATAATAAATTGCCTTCCAGAACAGTTGAATCAGTTCACAATTCTACCAAAAATGCATTAGTGTCCCAATTTTGCCACATTCCCTCCAACATTTATCATTTTCCTTTTCCGTCATATTGACTGATCTGATAGATTTAATGTGGTACTTCAGAATTGTTTTAATTTGCATTTCTCTAATCAAGAGGAATTTAGAACATTTTTATATGATTATTGATTTCTTCATCTGAAAAATACTTGTTCCATACCTTTCATCATTTGTCAACGAGGAAATGACTTGTGTTCTTATGAATTTGACTCAATTATATATTTGTTTATGAGAAATAAGCTGTATTTTCACCCAGTTTGTTTTTTCCCTTCCAATTTTGGCTACATTGGTTTTGTTTGCACAAAAACCTTTTAATTTAAAATAAACAAAATTGTACATCTTACATTTTTAATGTTCTTTTGTTCTTATTTGATTATAAATTCTTTACTTCTCCATAGATATAAAAGGTAAACTAATCTATGTTCCTCTAATTTGCTTACAGCATCACCCTTTATGATTAAACCATATTCCCATTTTAGCCTTATCTTGCTGTAGGGTGTAAGATATTTGTCTGTAACTAGTTTCTGCCATACTCTTTTTCCAGTTTCTCCAGCATTTTATGTCAAATAGGGATCTCTTATCCCCAAAGTTTAGGTCTTTGGGATTATCAAACACTAGATTGCTATGGTCATTTACCCCTGTATATTAAACTTCTCATTTTTCTAAACATTTAAGGTATCCAAAAAGAAGGAAGGAAACAGATAATTATTAAGTATCTATTGTATTGTAGGCAATGCACTAAGCACTTTGCAAATATTATCTCATTTGATTCTCTGTGCAACTCTAGGAAGTAGATGCTATTATTATCATCCCCATTTTACAGATGAAGAAAATTTTGTAGACTGAAGTTAATCAACTTACTCAAGGTCATACTACTTATAAGAGTCTGAATCCCAATTTGAACTCAGATTTTCCTGACTTCAGGTATCACAATATATACACTATACCACCTTTGAAAATTGGAACCTCAGGAGGCCTTACTTAAGTTGGATTACCTCTGGAAGGGAAAGGGAATTGTAAAGAGGACTCTGTTAGGTGATTGTATTCCTTGTGAAGTCATCTATGATGAGATTCTGTGATTCTTTTAGTTCTTCCTTATCTTCTAATCCTGTTATTTTATTTGTATAATACAAGTATGTTTTGGGACAATCTCAGTTGTGAGAAAAGAAAATGGATTTTTTAACTAAATTTCCAAAAGAAATATACTTCATCAAATAAATCACCTTTTTTCACATTGGAAAAACATGGCTATGATATTTATATGTGAGATACCAGGATTTGGATGATTAGAAATGAGCTGGAGTGATTCTCAAATAAAAATTATATGAGATAGCCCCAAAATAGTAAAAAAATAGGGAAATTCAAAATTTTCTTTGGTAAAAATGTTACTGTAGAAATTTCATCATTCAAATTTCGTAATAGTTGATGCCATGATAAGTGGAGAGACTCAGTGGGGGAAAGTATGATGACATGGTGGCCAAAAACCCTTACTACTCACCTCCTCTACAAGTCAGTAATAAACCCTGAAGAACATGTGTTAATCGATGTCCCAGCACATCATAGAAAAACAGTAAGAGCAGAACACAAGTCAAACTATATTTATTTATTGTCCTTTTACCTGGGGGAACATCCAGCCAGTTCAATATATTTAAAAGGAAAAAAAAAAAACCTTAACAGTCATTGCCTTCTGCTTTATTGATTAAATAAAAACATAGTATGCACAATAGAAATAGTCAGAAATGACTTATTCTGCATTAACCCTTGAGCTAATCTTATCTTCTAACGGTGTCAGTGTGAAATGCCATGTCTAACTTGTTTCATCTAAGCAGGCTAATCAAGTAGAGTATTAGAATTGGATTCTGAAAGAGTGGAATTCAAGTCCTACTTCTGACACTAGTGGTATGACCTGTAGCTATCAAGATATGATGTTGTAAAGAGTGCTACCAAGAAAATACAAAAGTTTGGCACATATTATTAACCCATCTTTTTTTTTTTTCTTTTGTTTCATTTTTAAACCCTTACTTTCTATCACTGAATTCTAAGACAGAAGAGCTACAAGGGCTAGGCAATCAGTTTTAAGTGACCTGTCTAGGGACACACAACTAGGAAGTGTCTAAAGCCAGATTTGACCTCATTGGATCTGGAGTCAGGAGAGCTCTGAATTTGAATCCTGACTGTGCCAAATGATTTACCTTCTTATAATGTCTACCTGAAAGGATTTTTGCAAAGATCAAATGAGATAAGATATATAAAGAATGTTTTGACATTAATAAACTAATAATCAGTCAAAATAAAATTGCATATACTAACCCAAGGATGTTATGGTCCATCATTAAGCATTATAAGCATCATTGATCTAAGATTCATTAATAAGATTGATCTAAAAATCATCATAATAAGCATCATTGATCTAAAATTCATCAATAAGAATTAAAAATTAAAAAGAAAAAGAAACTAAAAACAATTTCTGGAATTTTAAATGAACATTTTATTCTGAGATAGGATGATAAAAATTAGAGATGTATAGATAAACCCTTCCCCCCCCAGGTATTTTATGCAATCTATATTTTTTTTAAATAGAATTACTCAATGGTATAATAGTATCTAAGATATGATGAATGGAAGGAGTTCAGAAAAACTGGGAAGGCTTGTATAACCCGAAGCAGAGTGAAGTACTAAACAAAATTCAGGAGAAAAAGAAAAAGAAAAAGAAAAATGATAACAATGACATTATGAAAACAAAGAACTTTGAAAGACTTACATTATTCATATCAATAAAAATGGTCTATCTTGATTGTAGAGGAAGGATAATGGTGTATGCCAGTGATGGGCAACCTTTTGAGCTTGGTATGTCAAAATTCACCAAAAAAAAAAAAAACCAAACATAACTCAGGTGGTG
The DNA here is from genome assembly GCF_016433145.1 of Gracilinanus agilis. Classification (NCBI taxonomy): domain Eukaryota; kingdom Metazoa; phylum Chordata; class Mammalia; order Didelphimorphia; family Didelphidae; genus Gracilinanus; species Gracilinanus agilis. Next base: position 241,993,868 of record NC_058130.1, read on the forward strand.
TGTCACTTTGAGAAAAAAACAAACTATAATTTCATGATATTTATAGTTTAAATAACAAAAAAATATAATTGTAATATATACCTGTATTTAACAAACCAAAATGGTTAAATTAATATAGGTAGAATTATTATCTATAGTGCACAGAGTGTCTACACTACACTACAGCAAATGTATGGCATGCTGCCACATACTTCTCTGTATGTGGCCACTTTTGACCATGTGTCATTGAAAATGGCTACAGGTGTCAGTGCTGACATGCATGTCATAGGTTTGCCATCAATGGTGTATACCAGTGTTTCCCAAACTTTTTTGGCCTACTGCCCCCTTTCCAGAAAAAAATATTACTTAGCACCCCTGGAAATTAATTATTAAAAAAATTTAATAGCAATTAATAGAAAAGATAAATGTACCTGTGGCCATCCCGGCCCCCCTACCCCAGATCGCTGTAGCACCCACCAGGGGGTGGTGGTGCCACTTTGGGAATCACTGGTGTATACTATCCACATCCAGAGAGATGATGAAACAAAGATGTAGACCAAGACATACAGTTTTATACATGGAAAATGTGGTATTTTTGCTTGACTATGAATATTTTTACAAAGATTTCAATATTTTAATTCTAAATTGGAAGTGTTGAGAGAAATTTTAATGTTTATTAATTGAAAAATAAAAATAAATTTAAAAAGGGGGCATACATATGAATATATACATATATGTAAATATACTTCAAATCAGCAATATTTAGACTTTACAAGTACAAAACCAAAATAAGTGAAAAAATGAGAAATTTCGAATACCTAAAATTTCCATATATAGTTTAAAATTTGTTTACCTCTCTGTTTCAGTATCATGTGAATGAAGCCCATGCTTAAAATGAACTCAGCATCAGTGAGTTTTCTCATCAAATACTGAACTCATTGGATATTATTTTTAGAACCACCCTTCAAAGGCAACATGATTCTCTTTGGAAAGTAGAAGCTTCAGGTTATAACTAAGGTAGATGGAAGGACACTTTGAATTTATTCCTTAGTCACTGGACTGACTAGGTGTTTCTCCCCCTCCCCAGGTATCTACCATTATTATATGCTAGTGCTTTAACTTGGCCCCTTCAGGGTAATGCCATCTCTACCAGATGGATGTTCAAGGGCTAATGGGTCTGACTTAATATATCCAAGTGCCCAACTTGCAGCTGTAGAGAGATGGAGAAACCGTGGAGACCAGAGGCTATTATGTGATCCAGCTTGTTGAAACTTCTGAAAATAAAAGTCATATAAACAAAGCAGTGACCTTTCCATCTATTCGATGATACACTGCACCAGCCGTTGTGTTGTAACCCAATATTTATGGAGGAAGACTGGAGGGTACAGATGAGAATGTATGGCTACTTGCCAATGTTTGTAAACTGGATCTTAGCATTACTAATGCTTCTATATAAATAATATCAGCCATAAAGCTCAGTTATTTTCCTTTTCTATTCAGTTATCTTAATGATTATATACTATATGTACTGCAGTGAAGGTTGAAAATCTCACATTCTCTCATAATTTTACTAAGCATTCATCTACAAATATGTCCCACCCCTAGCATCTGCCTTTCATATTCCTCATTTTTTAAAATTGTAAATATAATCATCTGTTGGCACACACAGCTCCATGTATTTTCATTGTTTGCAACTTGTATATGTGTGTGTTTTTTCATAGATCTAATTACTTAAATGAATAAACATTATGTTTGGTATAGAATAACTTCCTTAAATATAGATTGTTTATTAGAATAGCTGCTTTGGCTATTTTTCGGGGGAAAAGTACAATATGATAAAATAAAATTCTATTAAAATATATATCATATATATATAAATATATAAATTAAATTAAATAAAAAACCACAATATGATAAAATAACCTTTAAGATTGAATCAAGAGATTAAAAACTGACAAAGAATTTAGAATTCAACTCTTTCATTTTACATATGAGGAAACTGAGGTCCAGAGGAGAGAAACATAGTCCCTTTAACTACAGTTACAATGTTCTTCCCACTATACTATTGATGGAAAACTTATGGCACAGGTGCGAAAGATGGCACGCAGAGTGCTCTCTGTGGACACAAGGCTGTCCTCCCCTCCAGATCCCCCAGTGTTTTTTACTAGAAAGACAGAGGGACTTGGGCAGAACTGTTTCCCTCCTCCTCTCCACAATGGATGATGATATTTTTTTCACATCCCCTGCTACTTTTCCCAGAAGCCCAATGGGATTACACAATAGGTAAGGTAGGTGGCTCACAGGCAGCAGAGCTGGAGGGGAGCAGAGCACTCAGGCCACTCCCCTCCCCCTCTCTAAAGTCACTGAGGATATTCCTCATTTCACCCACTCCTCCACCCAGCAACCCAATGGGAGTGCTTCCTCCTTCCCCTGTGTGGGGCAAGGTGTGTGTGTGTGTGGGGTTGCCCAACACTCAGTGGAGGGAGTGGGGGCATGGCACACAATCACTAAAAGTATCATCATCACTGCTATACCATGCTGCTTTCCGTATTTTGACCTCAAAACATATTTTAAGATTATCTAGTCAAACTCACTAGTTTTAGAGAAAAGAACAACTAAACTAAATCATGGGCATAGTATGTAATCACTTTATGTATTGTTAACTAGGGGATTAAAAAGCTTTTGTTATCACTATGCTTTGCTCAATACATACATTTTTCTAATGTATTTGAGTGTATGAAAAATGAGAGACTTTCAATATATTATGAAGCTATCTAGATGTTCATGTTTACAGATGACATATAGATGACATGAGTGCATGAACTTATTATATTACCAGACCACCTCAACAAGATCCATGATTATTCAAAATAGATTGGTCTAAAGATACATACAGGAAAACTAAATGTATATGACTATTTTCTAAACTGTGACATGAAACAGGATGACTAGTCCATTGAGTTAGAAATACTACTCTGTATATTTCCCCTTTTTCTTGGAGGAAATAAAGTAAAGAATGGCATACTTCAATCTGCATTCATACTTAATTCCTTATATAGCATAGATTCTTCATGAATCCTTTGGAATAGTTCTGTATTGCTTGTATTGCTGATAATAGTTGTCACTCACAGTTAAACTTTCATGTTGTTACTGTATACAACATTCTCCTGGTTCTGCTTTCTACTCTTTATATCACTTCATATACATATTTCCAGAATGTTTTTTGTAATTACCAAGTTTGTAATTTCGAATGGCACAATAGTAATCCATTACAATCACATACCATAATTTGTTTAGTCATTTTTCAATTGATGGACATCCCTTCAGTTTCCAATTCTTTGATATCACAAAAATAGCTACTCTAAATAATTTTTTACCAGTAGGTCCTTTCCCCCATATTTGATTACTTTAGGATTTAGACCAAATAGTGGTATTGCTGTGCCAAAGGGTAGGCAGAATTTTATGGTCCTTTGGACAGAGTTCCAATTTGCTCTCCTGAATTTACCATCTTCATTGATTTTAAAGATCTCAATCTATTCCTTATTTTTTAAATTAAGATATGTAATTAAAAAATAAAACCTATTTTAAAAAACCTATTTTAACAAGATCTTTGTTTAAACATTGGACATTTTTAAGAAAAATACTTTTATTAATGTTCTACCACCAATGACGTATATTGTTATGAATCTTGAAACATAACATTCAAAGAATCAGTCTTGCATAACTCCAATGGCTATAGAGAAACATGGAGTGAATATAAGTAGTTTGAATCATATTTCCAATGGTGACCTGACCTAGAGAAGTGACGTAAAGTATGATATTGAAGAAATACATAACTGACAAAGAAGAGCAGCCCAAAATAAAGTCTAGTGAAAAGGATTAATAGCATTCATGAAATGTAGGAAGATACAGAGCACATTGACTGTATTCTATCTGGAAAATTTCTATAAATATCTGAGCAAGAATCATACAAGATAAGAAGGCATACATGGTTTGATGGTAGAAATTGTAATTCCATTGAAGTTAGGAATTCTGTGCAAAATGGTCATAAAACAAATCTTTTTGAAAATAGATAACTCCATTGTTGTCACATCCCTAATGCAAAATCATGGTGTGATGCAGTCTGGCGTTCCCTTTGGTTCTTAAAAAAACTGGGTTTATTCTAGCAAAAGAAATTCTTGAAAGGTATTTTACAATTCAAGGGTTATAGTTCAAAAATAATATCCTACTTGTTGTCTCTTACACATACTATCCATTCCCTATCAATATCACTTTGGACAGGCTGTCTTAAAATGCTTGAAATGTGCTATTTCTTAGCTTCCTGCTCTTAGATACAGAATAAGGAAAACCTGTTTCTATCTGGTTTCAGTTATATACTAGCCATATGACTGAGTAATTCATTTAAATCTCCAATCTTGCTCATATCAGCACCCATTCTAATAGCTGAAGCCAGAGCCTCAGTCCTCGGAATATTTGCCCTTCCTCCATCCCTTGCTCCAACACATGTGCACACATACACACACATATTCCTGTATCTCAATCTCAAACTATTTCTGGTTGAGTCAGCCATTACTCAGAAGGTAGTAGACTCTGGCAGCGACTGGCAAATAATAGACCTGTCTCAACTCCATACTTATTTGAAGAATCAGGGTGAATATCTCAGATGAAAAAACATAATTGGGTTGTAATCTTCATTGCAGATATCATTACATTGTTTTTCCCTCTCTTCTGAACATTACTGTTTCTGTAGAAATCATTTCATCCTTACCGTAACCCAGATCCAACATCTTCAATATTCTCTTTCTCTTCAACATCTGACATTTCCAATCAGTTGCCAAATCTTCTTGTTTCTATCTCCACATCTCTCCTATTTATTCCTTTCCCTCTAATCACACAGTCATCTTCCTTAGTTAAGTTACTTCTTTCCTAGAACATTAAAATGTCCTCCTAAGTGGCCTCCCTGCCTCTTCCCCTCATTCAATAAACTCTTGTTGCCATTCAGTCATTTCAGTTGTATCTGACTCTTTGTGGCCCCATTTGGAGCTTTTATGGCAAAGATATTGGAGCGGTTTGGCATTTCCTTCTCCAACTCATTTTACAGATGAGGACATTTTGGCAAACGGAGGTAAGTAGCCCTTTCAGGGTCACACAACCAGTAAGTATCTGGGACCAGATTTGAACTCAGGAAGATGAGTCAGTCTCACTCAACTTCTATCCCTTAACCATCTAATTGCCCACAATAAACACTAGTGATTCTTATTTGCTCTAAAACAAAACATACAAAGCTTTCCAAAATGTGGCCCAGATCAATCTTTCCAATTTTATTTTACTTATTCCCTTTTATGCAACATTTGTCTAAAGTGGTCTTTTTGTTGTTCCTCACTCTCATAGAAAACCACAACTCGAATATCCAAATATGAAGAGGAAATTAAACTATGATACCATTCATTAAATAAAACCATGTAAAAGAAAGGGGAATGAAAATTTTTCTACTAAGTTAAAGCCAGAAATGATTCACGTTTGGCCTTTGCTTTTGATTGTAGCGAATGTATATTTACAAATGGAGAAACATGATTCATACCGGAAAGCTATAATGTTCACTGAATGACATGATCTATTATTTGATGCTTTTATTGTACAACTTTCAATAAAATTATCTGAAATTGCCTTTTAGATGAGCTACATTGATCAGATTAACTAAGTAATTACTGACTATTATTTACATGTTTGCCCTATGCTTTCACATATCTAGAAGGATTTTTTGAAAATAATAAGAAACATTCAATTTTATTACTCTTTCTAAAGAAGTACTATTGATAAAACTTAGGAATTACTTATTAATTATATTTTGATGGGACCCCAATTTTTATACATAAATAAGATTAAAATGATGTTCATTTAATTTTTATCATTTTAGAATTCCTATTTCATATATAATAGACAACATATTATTGTACTCATACATATACATAAATGATAAATACATAGCTTCATATTTGTTAGAAATATGCTCATTTTGTTATAGTTATAATGGCATGTGACTAAAAATGTCAGGGATCATTGCTCTAGTGATATATAAATAAAATGCTTTTGGGTCAGAGAAAGATCATTGTTGCTTAGAGGATCAGTTAAGGGTTTGTTGAGGAGGTTGTTTTGGGACTGGATTTTTTATAATGAGGAGGAATTCAACAAAACATTAAAGGAATGAGTCTCTCAGTATTAGGAATAGGATGAGAAATTCATGGAAGGAGTAACATATAGGATAAATTCAGAATAAAATAAGTAATTCTGCTTGTCTGGAACATGAAGTCCAGGAAGGAAAGTAATCCTAAATATAACTAGAAACATATGGTGTGCCCAGATTGTGTAAGGCCATGATAAGGGGGAGGAGGCTGGTAATTTTTTTAACAATTGTCTCTGAAAAAATTTTAAAATTATATTATTAATATTTTTGCCATGTTTTCTTAAGTCTAGAAAATAAAAAAAATGTAGTATTTATTTATTCCAAAGAATAAATGTTCAAATGAAAATTTAACAATCAGATTTCCCAAGTCAATGGAATTGGTTCTAACATACCTCCGAGGTGAATTATGGGCAAAAATAGTTTGAACCTTATTCCATAAGCAGTAGAAAGCATTTGAAAAATTTTGAATAGAGGACTAATAATATTAGACTTAAACATTAAGAAATGAGTTTATTACAAATGTGAAGGTGAAATTAGAGCAGGTGAAAAATAGAGGGTATTGGCAAGAAGATGGGGATAATAATTGTATCCACCTCCCAAGGCTATTGTGGGGATCAAATGAGATACTAATTATAAAGCTCTCAGCATAGTGCCTGGAATTTAGTAAGTGTGTATATATACATATATAGTGTATATAAAGTATATTATGTATATATATATGTGTATATATATGCTAGTAAAAATAAAGCTCACTTCTCAAGATAGATTCCATAATTTATAATCACATTACATATAATATATAAATTATAATTACCTTCCACCCTCAAAAAGTAACTCTTTTTAAAATTTCATTTGTTATCTCTATCCCACGACCCACTGGCATGAGGCTCTCTCCTTATTGGAGGAGTAAAAATCATCAGTGATTCCCAAAGTGGGCGCTACCGCCCCTTGGTGGGTGCTGCAGCAATTCAGGGAGGTGGTGATGGCCACAGGTGCATTTATCTTTCCTATTAATTGCTATTAAACTTTTTTAAAAGTTAATTTCTACAGGGCTAAGTAATATTTTTTCTGGAAAGGGGGTGGTAGACCAAAAAAGTTTGGGAACCACTGCCCTACGTGAAGGATGGAGCAAAAGAGCTTCTGTTCTTGTCTAGTCTTCTTTAAGCTTTGAATAGCTTTAGGTACCTCTGGCTTCCAGCTTCAGGAAGAAAGATGGATAAGGCAATCCCCACTTCAGGTTCCCAAAGGAGAAGATGCTGGGAAAACACTAGAAGAGCTGTCAGTCTCCATCATGTCTCTATCTCCAACGTGCTACTCAAATAGACTTCAGGGAATTTCTCCTTGGGTGAGATCCAGGACTCTCTCTTGGTTGAGCTGAATAACCTCTTTTTCCAGTGGGAGAACTCCTTTACTCTTGTATATATTCTCCTATGTATATACTTCCCTTGTTTTTGTTTTACTGTGATTCAGATAAATGGGTTTCTTTGCTATTTCCTATGTGAATTCATTGTGGAACTGGTATTTCTTGGGAATGGGATCAAGCCACAGATATAGAGCTTGCAGTCTTCCTTCCCCTCTAAAAGTGATACAGCAATTGGAAGTTAGAATCCAGTCATATGCCTAGATTAATAATATTTAAAGGAAAAGAAAGATAAAACTCTTGTTCAGTATGCCCTCTCTCTGAGAAGAGCAGAGTATGGCCTCTAGCCACAACTTTCTGCTTCTCCTGACAGGAATTAAAAATGTCTTTAGATTAGGATGGCGGATGAGGAAGAAGAGGCCAGAAATGTCTATGCCTACCTTCATAACATCTCCCAAGATACAGGATTGAGGGTGGGGAGAGAAAACCCCTTATCACACTCAGGTCCTCTCTTTATGTGCACATTTTGTATTTACTTGTCTGCATACATATCATTGCATTTGGTAGAATATAAGTTGTTTGAGAGAAGGAAATGCTTAATTTTTATATTTGTTTTAAAGTAGTTGTTGTATTATTTGAGGGTTTTTTTTATGTTAAAAAAAGTCCTAGAAAATAGTGTTTCATATACAGGAGGCCATTAACGTATGCTTATTGATTGAATTTAAGAAGAGAAATTTAGGGGACTATTTTTGTTGCTGGTTCTCAATTCTTTTTCCTTTTTTCAATTGTTTCAGTCATGTCTGGCTCTTTGTGACCCCCATTTGGGATATTCTTAGCAAAGATACCAGAGTGGTTTGCCATTTCCTTCTCCAATTCATTTTACAGATAAGGAAAATAAGGCAAACAGGGTTGTTACTTGAGTAGGGTCACATAGAGAGTAAGCTTCTGTGGCCAGATTTAAACTCAGGAAGATGAATCTTTCTAACTTCAGACCCAATGCTATATTCACTATACCACTTAGCTGTCTCTAACTAAATTTATTGTATCAAATTAATCTATTTATGTGCCCAACATAGTGGCCTACATTGAAAATTATCCAAGTGGTATTTTCTCCCCTGTCAGGCCTATGATTTTGTTGTCTAGGAAATACCAGATAAAGAAACTCTCCCAAAAAATGCAGATTGGCGAATGTTCTGTAATTTAACATCTTAAAGAATTTCCTAAAGGCTTTCAGGCATTAAGAGTCTTACAGGAATCACTCAGATAATACCAAGGTAGGACTTGACCTTGAGGATTCTAGAATTTGAGGCCAGCTCTCTATCCATTATACTATATTTCCTTTTCTTCAACTTTGCATGTTTTATATAAAAGCAAGATTATAGAAGGGAGAGGATCATTTATTCCCTCGACCAAGTCAGTTTTGTACCACATCCCTTCTGTTTCCATGAGCTGAAGTCAAATCACACATTAGATATCTTTCCCTACTGCCAGTTTTTCAGCCTTGCTGCTTCAGAAGCCTCTTTACTTGATGAACCATCTGCAAACACTGGTATCGGAACCTTTTCTCACTTTTAATAGGAGATGTTGCTTTTCTGTGTAGCAGTTGAGGTATGCCAGACATCCAAAGCTTTCCCCTCAAAGTTCCAAATGGAGCTAAGCTATATAGACTTAGAAAAAATAAAAGTAGGCCAGTAAGTTTCCCTGTTACCATTCATCTTTGCTGCTTCTGTTTTGGGGGTAGAAGGAATGGGGTTATTGAGAAGAAATCAGAGCATTTAGCACTGAATAAAAATAATAAAGAAAAAAATGGGGGGGGGGGGTGAGAGAAAGGCGGAGATGGATAAAAAAAAGATTAAGTGTGAACCAAGCCAAAAATTGATCAAGCATCAAGTCATTATAGTATTGCTTGTGAGTTGTAATAATAACACAGATCATTTTCGACAAGTGGAATGATGTGTGACTTAAATTTACAAACCCCAAGCTTCACAATCTATTTCTAAAACAATGGTTGAGGGGGAGTCATGTTAAGAATGCCTTCATTTGTTTAACAACCAGAAATATGTTCCATTCTTCAGGGAAACCCTATGGAGGGTTAAAGTGGGTCTGCAGTGCTGAGCAAACAGAGAGCTGTTCACCAGCAGCATCTGCTAGGGACTTAGGAAAGCTGTTTTCTCTTAATAGACACCATTTTCCATTTTTATTTCTCCTAGTGTGTAAACTCTTAAAGAAATGATGCATTGCATGGAAATTCATCCACAACTGAGAGTGCAAATAAGAGAAGAAAAACAAAATCATAAAAGACATTAAAAGGTATATTTCAGAAAGCAAGTTTACTCAGTTTCTTAGGCAATGAAGCATTCATGTTTTCAATTTTAACAGAGAGACAGAAAATATGAAAACAAAGTGATTCCTAGGGAAAAGCTATGCTTAACATGCCTGAGAAAAGTTGTTTATTTTTAAACTTTTTTTTTTCCCCTTTAGAAGAAAGGAAATAGTTTTGCTCTCAATTTCAGCAGTCTCCAGAGAACGCCAGCACTGTTAAGGTTGGTGTGTGGGAGGCAAACATTCTCTAAACTATTTGGGCAAGAGAGTACATCTACTCCAAAGCAGCAGGAAACAAATGCTGCATTGGCTATGCCATCACTAAAAGTCATAGTGCTTCATTATACTGCAGTCACTCCACAGTGACGCACTCAGTGATGACAGTGAACTTCATTTGGAGAAACTTACAGCCAACTTATTAGCATCCCCAGTACCAGCCTTTGGTCTTTGAAAATGTGCAGCAATTTGATGCTTATATTTAGATCCCAGATTGTGGAGGTGATATTCTGACATTAAGCATGCTGATCTCCAGAACACTCATTTCCCCAATTTCTTTTTGCCGGAGGAATGAGGTTGATAAAACTCCCAAACATTAAAGCCTGTTCTCTTCAACTACAATCTGATGCATAATGATTTTGAATTCATTGATCTCAGCAAAAACCAATCACAAAAATGAGGAAAGGTAAAACATTCTGCTCCTTCAATCATTTTGTCACAGTTTTTCAAGCACATAGGTGACCTTGCTTTGTTGTACTGAAATTTACTTTCAAGAGACATGCATTATTGGAATAAAGTAATACCTAGAATGCACATTTATTTTTAAACTGATTTTACTTCTGCTGGATGCGAATGTATGACCAGATAGGCTGAGCAAATCCATATCCAGAGTTGTGATAGAATGCTAGTGCTGGAAGGAACTTCAGTGGCCCAATCCACTCATTATAATGATATTATAATGATAAACTTACTAAGGTTACTGGAATGAAAGTATGAATTTTTAAAAACATCTCAGAGCACCAGATCACATTTACTCAATTGTATTTTCTTGGGCATTAGAGTAAGTATCCTGTTAATTAGAGAGATGCTTATTTTATCTATTGGAACAATTATTATTGATATTTCTCTTAAGATTTACAAATCTATTTTGTATCCTTAGATTTCTACTTTCAGTGGAGCTCTGTATTTAGATAAGAAAACCTGGATTTGATTGCAACCTCCCCCCTTACTAGCTGTGTGACCTTGGGCAAATCTATTTGTTTTCCTTTTTCCTGGGCCTCAATTTGCTTATCTGCTAAGTAGAGATAATAATACTTATTCAAGTTATCTCACAGTACTGTTATAAATATCAAATGAGATATAATGCATTAAAGTATGTTGGACCTATAATTACTATGCCAACATAATTTACCAATAATAGTATTGTATTATTATTGTTAGTATGCTTCACTTGGCCCAGTTTAGTTTGGCTCTCTGCTTACCTCACATATCAGTAAAAAGTGTATTGTCTCAAAGAAAAAGGAACACTTATTTTGACAGGGCTTTCTCCTATTCGTAGAACTATCTCTTTGTGAATGCAGCAGAGCTGTGCCAAAGGCACCATCAGTGTGTCAAATGACTGTGTAAGAGTAGGAAATCTCAAGGCTTTCAAAATATGGGCAGAGATTCAACCAAACATTCAAGTGCTTGACTGAAAACACTCAAGTGTTTCTAGTTCCTCCATTTAGGGAAGCCAATTGATTTAGATTTTTTAAAGATATGCATAGAAGTGACAAAATTCATTGCTAGCAAATTTATTTACTGCTGGTAGAATTGTGAATTGTTTCAACCTTTTTGGAGAACAATAAAGGATTATCCACACGAATTTTTTTTTTAATGTCCATATTCTTTGACTTAGTTTTCTCACTTCTGTTACATTAATTGAATGAGTGAATGAGGTTATTACCTTAAAAGTTTGTTAGAAAATAAATATTCTTGGCTCAGTACAATATCCATTGTGTTATCCTTGTTCTTATTTATGTAAATATTGTCTTCCCCAGAAGAATGAAAGCACCTTGAAGGTAGGGACTGTTTCATTTCATTATTGCTATCTCTAGAGCCTACCATAATACCTGGCACACTGTAGATGCTTAATGAATGTTTGTTGAATAAAGAAATTCTATTTCATAAGTGGGAGCAAAGGATCTCCCTTGTGTACTTGGAGAGAAATTAGATTTCCCAAAATCCATCTGTAGTCTCAAACACCAAGTCAGGGCATTGGATAGATAGGTAGAAATATAGATAGTTTGAGAGAGAGAGAGAGAGAGAGAGAGAGAGAGAGAGAGAGAGAGAGAGAGAGAGAGACAAAGAGAGTCAGAGAGAGACAGACAGAGACAGAGAAACAGAGACACAGAGACACAGAGACACAGAGACACAGAGACAGAGAAAGAGAGTGAAAAATTGCTCTAAGGAGGCTCCATCACTCCTCAGACTACTGAGCAAAATGGAAATTATATGTGAAACAAAGAAATGTTACTGGACTTTGCCCAATATGCATATGTATGGATTTGTTTCACATTTGCATGTTTGTTTACAAATTTTAAGATGAATTAAATATAGTTCAAATACATACATACATAATTTTACATTTACTCACTGTAATTTCAATTCAATTATTCTTTCAAGCAAGTACCTGTCATATGTGATCTCAGATGCTTTCTAATTTAAGTTATATGTCAAAATGGTAATTCCAGGATGGTTCTCTGTTTCATGGCATTAGATTAAGTTTATACAATTGAATAGTATTATAGAGTTTGGAATAATTTCAATTTTTGCTGTAGTGGTAAAGCCAAAATATCAATAACAGCAGCAGCAACAAAGGCAACAAGAGTTTCTAGGTCAAAACTCAGAAACATTACAATCATTTAAATTCACTGTAATACTACATTTACCATATACTCAAAAGTACATCTCATTTTTTGTTGATTATTATACTCATAAAATATTTCTGCAGAAAAAAGAAGATGGTTTCCTAGCCCTGGTCTAATCATTCAGTTTAGATGATTTTCTTAAAGTTCTCCATAGAAAGGGATACTATGCCCTTTCACAGTTACAATTCCAAGTTATTTGCAAAAATACATCCAAAAAGGGGGCAGCTGGGTAGCTCAGTGGAGTGAGAGTCAGGCCTAGAGACAGGAGGTCCTAGGTTCAAACCTGGCCTCAGCCACTTCCCAGCTGTGTGACCCTGGGCAAGTCACTTGACCCCCATTGCCCACCCTTACCAATCTTCCACCTATGAGACAATACACCGAAGTACAAGGGTTTAAAAAAAAAAAGAATGAAAAAAACACATCCAAATCATTTCACCAGTCTATTAAAAAATTAACAGAAATTAGTTTTTCTAATTCTTTATCTTTTTCTAATCTAATTTCTCTTAACATATAGCTAGTCAAGTGCACCACATTTTCTCAATTACTGTATATAAATATATATTCAGATAGATGATAGTTGCATAGATAATATGTAGATTGCTATGTAGATGTATGTACAAATACATATATGTAATTTATATTTCTGCCTACTTTTTAAATACATATGTTTTATTGTGCACCTTAAACCTTTTTATCATTGTTCCTAGAAAAGAAACATCAAACTTGTGTCTAGCAAAATTCAATGCAGTCTGAACCAAATTAAAACATAATTGGGAAATATTAAAAAATAAATAGGAATACAATAAAACATAATGTTCATTTGCATATTTTCTAAGTCAATATATAGCCTGCGGGGATCCTTTTCATGAGTTTTACATCACTGCTCTAGAATCATAGATGGTCATTGTCTTGGTCACAGTTCTTAGTTTTCAGTTGTTTATTTTTACATTGTGTTGTTATTGTATAATTTATTATCCTGATTCTGCTTATTTAATTCTTTATCTATTTATAAAAATTCTCAGAACTGTTCATTTTAATAACATCAATATTATAATTACCAGTGTGATCTGCAACTCATCTGTAACTTCTAGGCTTTGAGAGTTACCAGTATTCACCAATAATTTAAATGTTCTTGCCCATAGCCACATAATTAGTGTTTACTACAATCAAATCTTCAACCAAATCTTTCTAACAATGAAACAGTCTGATGCTGACTCTCAAGTTCTTCCTTATAACCAAACAAAAATATCTACATATCTCAAATATGAGACAAATTTCTGTTTCTTTGGTCATGAAGAAGTCAACAGCTTCCCTTTCATTTTCTGGAGACATTTATTAAATGACAACTTAGAATTCTCAAGGTGAGAGAACTCCCAATATATTTATCTCCCTCATGACTTCCTTCAAAGTAAAACTCATCTAACTAAAATCATTAGCAAGCATTATCAGTAATGAGGATGAATGAAAACCCTTCCCAATAAAATCAGAGGTGAAGCAAAGATAACTATTGTCACAACTACTATTTAATATTGTATCAAAAATGCTAAATCCAGGGAAAAGAGCAGAAAAAGAAATGGAAGGAATTAGAACAGGTGCCGATGAAACAAAGTTATTACTCTTTACAAATGATATAATGGTGTACCTAGAGAATCCTACAGAATCAACCAAAAAACTATAGAAATAATTAACATAATCAAAGCCAGAAGATACAAAACAATCCAGATAAACCATGAGCATTTCCATTTACTACAAAGTCCAACAGTGAGACATCAAAAAAAAATCTCTTTCAAAATAACTCTAGGCAAAAGAAAATACTTAGAGATATACCTACCAAAACAAATCCAGCAACTCTATGAACACAATTACAAAACACAATTTACATAATTAAATTAATCCTAAACAACTGGAAAAGTATTAATTGCTCATTGAAAGAACTTGGCAATATAGTAAAAACCACAATCCTACCCAAATTAATTTACCTATTTAGTGCTGTAACAAACTACCCAAAAATTATTTCATAGGACTAGAAAAAATAACAAAATGCCAAGAACATTAAGGAAATCAATGAAAAACATGAAGGAAGGAGGCCTAGCCTTAACAGGTCTCAAACTATTTTATAAAGCATTAATCATCAAAATAATTTGGTATTGGCTAAGTAATAAATAAGTGGATCAAAGGAATAGATTAGGTAAGTAACATATGGAAGTTAATGTCCATAGCAAATAACTTTCAATAAATGCAAAGGTCCAAACTTTGATGGAAAAAATTAGCTATTTGACAATAACTTCTGGGAAAACTGGAAAACAATATGACAGAGACTAGGCATAGAACAACATCTCATACCATACGCCAGGATAAAGTCAGAATGGATATCTAATTTAGAAATAAAGGGTGACATCATCAACAAATTAGAACATGCATAAGTTTACCTTCAGTCTTAGGGATAAGTGAAAATTTTTAAATGAAATAAGACATAGAAAACATTTTAGAAAATGAAGTGGATAGTTTGGATTACATTAAATTAAAATGTTTCTGTATAAACAAAGCCAACGCACCTAATATTAGAAGGAAAACAATAAATTTTGGGAAAAATATAACAAGTGTCTGACAAAGGCCTCATTTCTGAAATTTATCATTCCCCAATTTAAGAAAAAGTCAAAGGATATGAAAAAGATGGTGGTCAAAGGAAAAAATTAAAACTATCTTTAGTTATATGAAAAAAATGCTCCAAATCACTAACAATTAGAGAAATTAAAATTCAAACAATTGTGAGATACCTTCATACTTATCTGATTAGTTACCATGACCATAAAGGAAAATAATAAATGTCATGGGGATGTGGAATATTTAGGATACTAATACATTTACCATTTAACTATGAACTGATACAACCATTCTGTAGAGCAATATAAATCCAGGCTCAAAAAGCCCTAAAATCATGCATACCCTTTAACCCAGCAATACCCCTACTGGGTTTATATACCAAAGAGACAAGAGATAAAATAAAAGGACCTTTCTCTACCAAAATATTTTATCAGCTTTTTTGGTAGTGGTAAAGAATTGAAAACTGAGAGGGTATTGGTGAATGGATGAACAAGTTGTGGTATGTGGTTATAATGGAATATTATTTCACCATATGAAATGACAAACAGGATGAGTATAGAAAAACCTGCAGAGACTTACATGAACTGATACAAAGTGAAGTGAGCAGAATCAGGAGAACAATGTTTACAATAAGAAAAATGTTATATGTTGATCAACTTTTTGGACTAAATTATTATCAGCAAAGCAAGTTTACAATATATCCCCAGGATTTCCATGATGAAGAAGCTATCCACAACAAAAGAGAGAACTGCTGGAGTCTGATTGCAGATCAAAGCATGCTATCTTCCCTTTTATTTCTTTCATGAGTTTTAAAAAATTATATATGTCTTCTTTCACTACATTAGCAATATGAAAAGGTGTATTTCTGGAAAGTACTGGTATAATACATATGATACTATTTACTGCTTCAGGGATGGGGGTAGGGAATGAAAGAAAAACTCTGAATCATAAAATGTCAGAAAACAATTGTCAAAAATTGTATCTGCATGTAACTGAATAAATACTTTAATGTATAATTGAAAGAGGGAACTTCCTATAACGGAATGGGGAGTAGGTATCAATAATTACAACCTTAGCATTTAAGAACTACCAGAATTCTAAGTCTTTTCTCATTCCTATATTTATTCAGCTTTCTTTATTTCCCTTTAAAAACTAGAAAATTTTTTCAAGATAAATCAATATATTGGGCTTTATTTCAAAATTCTGAAGACATGAATCCTAAGCATCTCCAAACTTAAAAAACAAACATATCTTACTGTGCCTGAAGCACTTCCCCTTAGATTACAAATTATCAATAGAAGGCACTGTGATTTTCATAAAAGCAACTTAGGAAGAGCAATAATCCATCATTTTTACTCAATTAGTCCCTTTCTTTGTTTTGCTTCCTGCTTCTCTCTCTTTCCATTGCTATCAATTTAATAGAAATGATATTTTCACAAATACAGTCGAGATTCTTCCCTCTAACAACCATTGTTGTTTGGATCTTTCTCTTCTATGCAAATCAGTAAAAATGTTGTTTTTCCAGGCAGGACTATAAAATGGTGCTGCACTGATTTAAATTTGACCCTGTTGCCTGCTTTTCAAGGGAAAGAGTATTTCATTTCATGACTAGTCTTATGGTCTGTGTTTAGTGGCTCTAGCCATGCACAGTAAATATACAAATGAGTATACAGAACAAGACTATACTTGTGGAAAAATTACTTACTTAGCAATTAATGAGCCTGTTTTCATTGTTGCCTGAGGCACTAGAAAAAATGATAGGAAGAAATGCAGACAATCTAGCTGAAAAATGCAAAATGGTTAATATGAGCAGCATTTTTGGTTTACTTAGAGCCTTTCTAGATCATACTATTCCAGTGTCCTTGTGATGTAGTATGGTGAAATAAAGAAAAAAATTCAAGATACGTAGAAATAAGTATGGTTAATAATTTAGCCCATTCTCTGGAAAGGAACCATGTGAAAATGATATAAAGGAGGCCCTGGAGGAATTAAATGTGTGTACACTAATGAAGCCAAATGGTGTAGGTGGAGAATTTGTCTTTCCTTTCATCCCTCAGAATAGGAACAAGTTTCTCTCCTACACAGTATTAGAACATATACTATAACATCCCATATGGCAGGAGGAGTTGGATTGATCACATCTATGGGCATTTGAAAGGTAGAGAAGGATCTAATAAGAAGAAAGAAGTATCCTAACAGAGAAGTTGACATTGACACAAATCTTCATCATTTTAAAGCATTTCTACCTTAAGCTACTTAGTATCCACTAGTAAAATGGGAAATTGGACTAGATGATCATTATGGTCTATAGCAACTCTAAATTTCTAATTCTATGAGACCATTATATGATTTGATTCTAAAAAGAATCCATGAAAGACTTAATAACAATTATGTCATGCCTTCTTTTATAGATAAGAGTGATAAAAATCAAAGAACTTGTTGCATACCCAGTGTATGACAGACAGAGCTATAACTACATTGAGACAATTGGAGCACTGATCTCCATTCTTCTCACCATTACTATCATCTCTGTACCTCCCCTGTTTGTTCTCCATCTTCTAGTACTATCCTCAGAGTCCCATTGACATGAAGCGCATCCTCTTTTCTCCTATCCCTCTTCCACCTATAAGAGGTCAAGTGCTAGACCCTCAAAGGAATAGGCCATTTTACTTCTGTAGGATCAGGAAAACTGTAGAAGGCAATGTAGTCTCCCTAATACCAGGTCTTTGGAGAGACACAAGCAGGCTTGAGTGGAAGGGAAGGGCAGGAACCTGAGGAGTTCTCCTTCACCTCCCCCCTCCCACTAAGCAGTTGGAAACAGTTAACAGTTTGGTAATGGTGGACAATCTGGCTTGAAAACTTCTGGGCCTAGATGGTAAGTGGGGAAAAGGATAAACTCCTTATGATGGTATCTTTCTCTGAATTATTTCTCCACAAGATAGAATTGGTAAAACTTGCTATCTTAAAAGCTCACTGGCTCAGAGATTAGGATTAACTTCAGGGACACCAGTAAGAGGAATTTGGCTTATGGAGGTTGTAAGTATATCCCCAAAATATCTATATCCAGACACTGTTGCTAGATGATAAAGGTTTAATGATATCAGGAAATGGGAAGGGGGAATAAGGCTTAGCATTGATAGGTAAGGAGAAAACTACCTAAACAGTTAATTCTAAAACAGCCCCTCCCCCCAAAGGGGGAAATGTATCTTAAATGGCTGATCTGCTCTCTAACCCTATAAATATTCTTCTTCTAAACCTAGATAGCTAAACTAAGGTAAACAATGATATTGTTGAAAGGCCCAACTAAAGTAAAACAGGTTTGGCTGTCAGAGACTGAATGGCTCAGCTCAGAGCCACACAGCTTGCAGAGACAGCACCCAAATCAGGATCAAGACCCAAGACCCAAGACCTAGGACCCTGCAAGCCAGGTGACCTACCTTTTTATACCAGGACTCCACCTGTCTTTAACTGTCCCCTCTCTTAGAGTTCTTGGGGACACTATGGAATTCTGTGCTGCAGCTTGAACCCCTCTCCGCAATATGCATCCCACACTTCCCACTGTGACTCAACCTCTGATCAGACTATTCTTCCCACCCCACCTCTCACTGAATTTGTCTAAGGCACAAATGTTATTAGAAATAGCTGTGATCACTGAGCTAGATCTTAAACTCTGGTCTTCTGGCTATAAATTGTGTTCTTTGCACTATCTCATGATTAAGACTTGAGAAATGAATGATTTCTTTACAATATGTTTTGGCGATTCAATACTTTTTTAAATCACCTAAAAAGTGGCTTAAAATATCTGCTCAAAGACAATTTCATCTCTTACAATACAATGTTATTTAGAACAATCTAAGACCTTATTAGTTCACATCATTTCGATATTATTTTCCTCTCCTCTCCAAAGGCTAAAAGATCTTTGGTCCTAATAAATATCACAATTTACATTTTGCCTATGCAAAAAAAAATGTATCTGAAAAATCTCTCTGCAATTACTTATCCAGCTCCTATGTTTACAGAAACCAAATTGTAAATGAGGCAATCACTTTTTTGGAACAGCAGGATAATGAAGTTACTATGTAACTAATAGAAGAGAGAGGTCTATGAATGGAACACCAAAAATTGGAATTCCTTGGAGCCAGAATCCTAATTGGCTTTTGATGCACTAGAATGGACTAGTAATATAGTGGAGGCACCAGGGCAAGGAAAGTTGACTTTTCCACAGCTGTGGAAGTTGATTGCCTGTTTGAGTTTTCCCCACAAGATCATAATTCCAAGCTGGTCAATGTGTAGGAGCTGAATGTGGCCACATGCAAACTGAACCACATCCAAATACACACACACACATTCTCTTGTACACATATATACACACACATAATTTTGCTAAACTTTATTCTGACCTGCAAGATTTGTTTCAATGGGTTGGTTATGATATCTAGGAAGACATTATTCTATGACTTCTAATTATTAGTCCTTGTGTGAGGTTTTTTTCCCTAATAGCTATTCTCTACTCTTTCCTTCTCTTCCTGCTGCCTCCCTCATCTACCACTTCATCTGATAGGAACAAATTTTTTGTTTTGTTTTTTTGGATGAAAGGCTGGTAGTATGCAGCTCAGTGGTCACAGAAGTGGTCCCTGGCAGAAGCACTAAGAGGCATAACATACTTGGACCTGTTCCCTCGGCTAATGGTGATGGGGTCCACAGTTGGCAAACAACAGGTTTTCATTCAACTCTGACAATCTGGCTGCTATAGAAATTGTTCATAAGCAGTCAATGTGCTCCAGCTCCAGTAATGTGTCTACTGAGACTCTTTGCTTATACTCCCTGTTAGGCAATATTCAGCTTTATGATATGCAGGTCTCTGGAAGGTGAATGACTCATTTCAAATTCCAATCCCAACAACAGCCTTCTCAATTCCAAGTTTCAAATGGCGATTCAGACACAGCTCAAAAAGTGACGATTTTACTTTGCATTTTCCAGGTCATTGAGAGATCTGTTATCTAAAAGCCCTTTTTCCCCCATAACCTTTTGGTTCTATAAGGGATATCAAGAAATTCCTTTTAAATTCATATCCAGTTGTCAACATAGCATAGATGTCCTTAGGTTCAGACAGATTTGAAAATCAGAATATAGAAAGTATTTCTTTAAATCTAGAGATATTTTTCTTGTCCACCTAAAGGGATGGGAGGGGGTGTGTGGGAAATCTTTTAATCAACTGATGAATCCAAAGCAAACCAGAAGGAAAATGAAAATGCGATTAAAATCTAGGGAATGACATCCTAATCTCTTTGCTGCAATGGTTAGGGTAGGGAGACAAAAGGAAAAGTCTACAAAACACAAAATTTCAGTATACCAAAGGCACAACAATAGATATTTAGATCTATTTGGGAAGACTTGCACAAGAAATAAAAATAAAATCCTACTAGCTCAATTTTGCATATATACTTGTGAGTAAATTAGTTCTCCTGCCCATAGATGGCATGAATTTCATTCCCTTCGGTAGAAGTTTCAGATTCACAAAAACAAAAATTAGATATTTGATAAAATGGTGATCCTTTTCATTGTTTTGTTGCCACCGTTACTAAGCATACTGCCATTTATTACACCTTTCCTATTTCTCAACTTTTTTTAAATTCAGTCTTGGCATCTCAAAGTCCAGCTTGGCAGAGCTCAAGTTTTGGCAGTTTCTACCTGCTGAGAAAGATTTTGAGTGTAGCCTGTGAAATCATCAAACTCTTTTGACGTTTGACAGAGCCTTTAGAGACCTTCATATTTAGGGTCTTGGAAGACAATGAGTTAATGAAGAATATTCAGAAAGATAAGTCAGAGATGAAAAAAAATTTAAAAAGAGAAACTAGAATCATGGAAGCCAAGTAAGGAGAGAGAATATCTATGTTAAAGGAGTAGTCTAGAGTGTCAAATGATACAACAATATTTGAGAGAATGAGGATACTTTGTAATTAGGGAAAGTTTTTTTTAAAAAAATCAATATTAGATGCCAAGAAATCTTTAATAATGCTATTCCAATTTAATTATCCAATTTACTTAAGATAATTAAAAATAAGCAAATAAACAAGTAATGGAGTCTCTCTACATTAAAAAATTCCTCCAAGACAAAGTCAAGAAAAAACTTTTAATTTGTCTGCAAACATTGACTAATAAATTAGCACTCACAAAATTCTACAAAGTTTCCAATAGAGCTTATGAAAAAACAAACTACTGAAATTTTACCTTGCCCTATTTAACTATACGTGTGTTATTACTTCATCTGAAAATGCTTACAGACAATTATATTCATAGTTTAACTTTAAGCTTATAGCCAAACTCCTTTATTAGTTCACTTTTTCAAGTAAATATTGAGGCAGTCCTGAGACAATTTGACAATCCTTGGAACATTTATTATTTTTTTATAAGACGGAACGAAATACACAGATTCTTACTTTCTAATTGGAAAAGTTACAACTAAGAAGAAATTTGTACAAAAGTTTTTTACACACACAAGCCTCAAATAAAGGCTCACTTCATACATGCAAATTTTGGAGTTGCAGGGGTTGGGAAAATGCAGAATAAGGGTCATAAATTCTAGGAATTTTGTCTTTTCCCTTCTTTCTTTTTGCATTTTTTGATCATTCTCAACTGCCATAACATATAAAAAGAAAATCTTTGTGTGTTTAATTTCTGATTACTCCAGCATTATGCATTTCTGTTTAAAATCAAAGGTCAGTATTTTATAAAGTCTGTTATATACTGCTGAAAATTTCCCAGTACACAGTCATCCTGCATTATTAATGATTAGATAAGATGTGATATGTCATTCTAAAATTCCAGTTCTAAAATTGTATCAGTCTCATACAACAATATATCATATAAGTTTCTCATACTTCCAAATATTAGAATACATATATTCTCCAACCAGAATTAAATATAAGAAAGGTTGCTGTGGGAAGGAAAAATGCTTTAAAAATCCACAGATAATTGAAAAGACCATTCTGCAGAGAAATCTGGAAGCATGCCCAAAGAGCTATCAAAATCTGCATATCCTTTTACTCAGCAATGCCACTACTGAGTCTGTATTCCAAAAAGATCAGAGATAGGGGTAAAGGACCTATTTATGCAAAATATTTTAGCAGCTACTTTTGCAGTGGCAAAGACTTGGAAACTGAGGGGATGTCCATCAATTGGGGAATGGCTAAATAAGTTGTAGTATATGGTTGTAATGAAAAGCCACTGTACCACAAGAAATGATAAAAAGAATAAATTCAGATAAACCTGGAAAAATGTATGTGAACTGATGCAAAGTGAAGTGAGCAGCACCAGGAGAACTGGGTACACAGTAACAGAAATATTGTAGGATGATCAAGTGGAAATAATTAGTATATTATCAGCCAAACCAGGTTTAAGACAACATCAAGGGACTCATGATTAAAAATAAATAAAGAAAAAGGTAATCAACAGCCCAAGAAGGAACTTCTGAAATCTGACTGCAGATCAAAGCATGCCATTCTTCACTTCTGGCCTCCCAAGATATATACATATATATATATATATATATATATATATATATATATATATATATATATACATATATATATGTATTTTGCATCTAGGTTGTATTATTGAATATGTTAACTATGTCTCCTAGTTCTGTGTTGTTACAAAATATGTTGAGGCTGGAATTTGTCTTTATCCAATGTAGAACAGAAATGGTCCATGCAGCCTTAGGTCAGAACCACATTATCAATTGTCAAGCATTTTAAAGAACCTACTGTATCCCATGGCCTGTTTCTAGGCATCAAGGATAAAATGACCAGGGATGTTAACTGTATCACTGAAGGGAATATCTACCTCAGTGAGATCAAAGAACTATTTAATTTCGTTAGAAGTTTATGCATTACTGATTTATTTATGATTGTGTATCTTTTATTGACTGTGAGCTCCAGGAGAGCTGATTGTCTTTTGTTTTTCTTTGTCCTCAGTACCTAGTATATAATAATAATAATAATAATAATAATAATAATAATAATAATAATAATAAATGCTTATTAACTAAATTACTGACATTACTTGCCAGTTTAGTCTTTTCTGCAGATCCATAGGTAAAAAGCTGGAATGCAAACTTTAATTCAAAAAGCACAGCCAACTTCAATTTCTCTATTAACTTATTCACCCTGTAAAATTATTCCTGTCAATATTTTAATTTCACTGAGCCTGAATGGGAGAAAAATGTGGTGGCCTAAGCAGATGGTTGTCACAGACTTTATACTACAATTAAGAATTAGTGTACAAGTCTATGCTGCTTGTTACATTATAAACAGTCTCTGAATACCAATGCCTAGAAAGCTCATTCTGTAAGAATGCACAATAGTAATTGTGCTAATAAGAGAGGACCTATTTTCAGCAGGTACATGAAAAGGCTGTGAGAATCAGTCAAAATGTTGATGAAAGGAAATTTGTGATTCTTAAAATTAAGTTTAACTCATCTGTGTGTGCAACCCCTGACTATAAGAGAGTGCAAGAATTGCCCAGGGCTTGCCAAATGTTACAGCATATGCAGCAGATTATATGATAAAAGGAAGGAAATTAGCATCTGGTTCTACATTAGCTTTCCAGGCTTATTTCACTTTACTTTACAAATTCTATACTCAAGCCAAAATGGCCCATGAGCTGTTCCCCAGACTCAACATCCCATCTTCTATTTTTTTTTTCTGTACATATTCTTTCCACCATATCTGAATTGGATTGTGTCCTCTCATTTGCTTCTTAAAATCCCTGGTTCCTTCAAAGATCAGCTCAGCTACCACTTCCTGTAGAATGCCTTATATGAATTAGTACCTTCTCCTGCTTCAAATTATAATGTATATGCTCATCCGATTCTATGCTATAATGTCTCAATGGAATAAAGTTCTATGAGAACCTATTTCTTTCTCCATATTTATATCTCCCCAACAGTCAGCATATTATTTTGCACCTATTAAATCCTTTATAAATGCCTATTGGTTTCATTTGAATGTAAAGATGTTGAACTAATATAACAGGCGTCCAAGTTGTTTGACATATTGTTGATGGGATGTTCAGGGTCCAAAATTTTGGCAAGATCTTAAAGCAAAAATTTTTACTTGGCCACCTAGAGCATCTCCTTTCAGAGGTCTACTTCAGATATACAACACGTACTGCCTTTTCAGAATCTCTTCTCCCTTAAAATATCTTTCCTGGAAATGATTTATTATCACCTATCTACACTTGAGTATAAATTTAAATAAATGGGTTACCTCTTTCAGAGGTTTTTTTATACCCTATCTTCAGTGGTATGATAAAAGACACTGTACACTGTTAGAAGAATTTCATACATTAATAAACAGGTAAGGGGAAGCATTGGGAGGGCAGAGAGACTTTCTTGGCAGTCCTAAAATAATAGTTCACATGTATATAGCACTTTAACACTTACAAAGAGCTTTAGACTTGTCATGGAATAAAAATGGCTTTCTTCATTTTAGCAGGAAAGATTGCTTAAAGCTTTTATTTAAAAAAAAAACAGCTGGTCATGCTTGAAGAAACTACTTCTTTACTAAATAGCTCCAATTCTTTAAAGGACTATAGTGTCCATCAATATACATCAACAAACATTTTTTAAAAAAATACAGACAAGACAGAACATTTGTTAATCTCAGATATTTCCGGAATTTTGACATTATGGAAAGAAAAAAAATGCAGATAGTTGCCAAGGTAAGGGCATTGACTGAAGAGCTACCCTAATGGTCATTCAGATTAGGCTGTCTTCAACATCAGGGCAACACTTTTCTGAATTCAGAAGAGTATACAGCTCACAGTTAGAAGAGAAAAGGGCACAGTAGGTACTGGAACACATGATTCCTCACTTCAAGCCATATGAAAGAGGATGGTTTTAATATAGAAGTATGGAAGCCAACTAGCCTTCTGCAATCTCAACAACTCTGTGAAGTAAACTTAAAATGTTATTACTATTGATTAGAATTATTCCCATTAAAATGAATAAATTGAGGCTCATATAGGTGAACTGATTTGTTCTAGCCCAGGTTGTCTTGTTCATTATGTCCAATGTTCTCTCCACTAAGAGTTCCTTTTCCTCACAAGCAAAAAAAGCAGTCATCTGTTTTGGCTCATGTAAGGTTATCTCTCCTTAGTAATGATCAAAGAGATTCATAATTCCCCAAATATATTTCAGAGATATATGAACTTAAATAGGAAAAGGGAAGTACTTCTTTATTTCAATATAATTGGCTTCCTTTGTAATTCTATGTATTTTATTTAAATACTATTCTGAGTAGGGGTTCATAGGTTTACCAGGCTTCCAAAAGGGTCCATCATACAAAAAAAGTTAGGAATTCTTACCCTGGAGCTATGATGAACATTTAAATCTAGAGCAGAAAATTCCCTCAACACCAAACAAAACATAATATTTTGAGCAGACAATTCTTTTCCTTTAGAAAAAAAATAATCTCAGTTGAAGGTAAAGAACTGTGGCTACTCCATTTACAAAGTTGTCTAGGTTTCAAAAGTTGAGTCTTGACTATCCTACAAAAGCAGTTTTCCCCTTCTGTAATCAAATTATCCACTACATCTTCTTAGAGACTTCCTTGGGATTCATTTTTTCTTACAGTGACCCTATGCCACTGTATTGTACCATAACTTAGTAATGTGGGTTAAGTAGTATCTGGAGAAAAAAAGATGTGGCAGAATGCTGTTCAGTTGCAAAAATATCTTTCCTAATAAGACTGAGATGGCAGATGCAGGATCTGTTTTGGTTATACTGTTATTACCTATGTTAAGGATCTGAGTCAAGGAAGTGGTGTTAAGACTAAAGAATATAAAATAGAAAGAAGCTAAATTCATTCTCTGGCATAAAGATGTCTTGATATTGAGGCTCAAATAGCTGATGATCTTCATATACCTCTATGCTGGTTGAGATAGATATATTAAAACTAAATGTATACAGAAATAGTAACTTAGCCTCTCTATGCATTCAGTTTCTTGTTTGGTAAAAAGAAATGGTCAGACCAGATGATAGTTAGGATTCATTATGCCTTTAAAATTCTATGGTCCGAGACATAGAATCATCTTTTGCAGAATTAGAAAGCCAGACAAAATGTCCTTTTTTAATATCAATTAGGTAGTTTCCTCTTGCTAGTCAGACTGATTTGGTATTTAATTTGTAAAAAATATTTATTAGAAGAAGAAGAATTGGATGGCTGAGGAGGAGGAAATTTTAACTCAGTTATAAACCTGTGCCCTATAGCCAGGTAACCAACTGCTAGAGGCTTCTCTCTGCAGGAGATGCTATTCATAGCATAGCTTCTCCAAGCATCTGCTCTGATAGATGGTATTATCATCATTATTTAGCATATATATTGCTCTTTACAATCATATATTACCTAATCTAGGCAAGATATCCCCAGTTATTATTGTCATATCTATTTATGTACAAAGACTACAACACACAAAGGTTAAGTGACTTACCCAACATGAAACAGTACGTCAATGGCTGACCCAGGAGCAGACACTGGGGCTGGACTAGAATAGTAGGCACCAATCTGTTAGTTTGTAAACAGAGGACTGAGATACTGAAAGTGTGAAAATGCACGCATTTTCCTTTTCAAATTATCCTTTTTCTTTTGACAGAAAGATTATGGTGTTCTTTTTGTCAATTAAAGTTCATCTTCTTCCAGTCAACTTCACCTTTCTGTTTCTTCTTGAATTCTCTGTCCTGTTCCCCACCAAACAATGTTCTTTTGTTGTTCAAGTCTTATCTCCACTATGAAGCTTTTCATGACTATTTGTAACGTAAAGTTTTTCTTCTCTTTACTTCAGTATCACCTATGCTCTCTTGGGATTTCCCAAAGCCGAATTTATTCATGCATTTATGGGAATTTTTATTTGCATATGTGTGTATGCACCTTTGTACATGTATGTATAGTTGTAACTACAACTGAGTGTATGGCTTAATAGGGTTTTGGTAAGCTCCTAATGCAGAGGGACTATGTTTTCAATTTCTTGGGTTAAGTGCTTGAAGGATTAGAGTTCTACGCAAAAAACAAATAAATAGATAAATAAAAATATTGCTTACTGATAGGTACATGTTAAGTAATTAAGAATATCACAACTTAGAAGGGACTTAACCCAAACATTTATTAATTTACCTGATCCATAAGGTAAAACACCAATTTCTTGCCCATTCTCTTATAATGTTATTGTCTGGGAAAGTAATTCCCAAGAATAAAATTGAATGGAAATTCAGGGAAACATTTAGCATCCTAACGAAGGAAGGATAAAAGTTTGAAGTTAATTCTTTCTGTCCCATCAATAGATGGCATAAACTTTAGTCAGCAAAAAAGATGGCTTTCTTCCAAATCAGGAGAAGGATGTTGTTCTTTTGAATATGTCTAGACAGAATGCCAGGTCTATCAATTTCATAATATGCCTTAGTGGCTAAAACAACAAAGACAACAGAACCAACAGGTGCTTTGACATATCTTGGCAAATGTAATTAAACATTACTTTTTAAATGGTCTCTCCTCTGAAACATGTTTTTTTTTTTAATTTTCCCATTCAATAATCCTAGTGAGAGCAATGTACAATTTGGTTAAAAACTTTATTCTGAAGCTCTGCAGAAAACTTATAATCTATATACAGCTTCTAAGTGGCCACATTAGTTAGGGGAAGATTAGTTCCTGTGATAAATGGTTATTTCCTTATCTGTCTATCTCTAGATTTAAGGATAGAAATGCTACATGAGCAAAAGACACTGGGTTTTTATTTTCATCTAGTGAGAGTGCTGAATTTTCAGCAGCAATTTCACAGTACTATCTCTCCGATAATAGCAGAGAAACAATTTTAGTGTGTTTCTATTGATAGATTCAAGAACCCAGGCAAGAGCAAAATAAACATTTTAGGACCTGCCATTAATATAACAAGGCCACTACATGTACATCAGGGTGATAACGACTGTGGAATGAAACATGTACAACCCTGTATCTTTCTGTCTCAGTCCATCATATTTAATAACAGCTGATTTACCTGGTTTAAACATTTCAATTGAATCTTGATGAGCCTCATATGGAGCTGTATGAAAGGCCCTTTTTTCCCTCAGGAAAATAGCAGATATCCACAAATGGAGATTGGCCACTGGACAGAGAATGATCTGTTAAGTCTACCTGGCAATGCTTTTCCTGCACTTTAATTTCATAAAGGTCAGAGACCTACTTTAACTGGTGGCCTATTAAAATTCTAAAGCAGAGCACCTGCTTTTCTCAAGCACCCAGGTAGTAGAGAAGGGAGGGGGGAGAAAATGCCATAGCTCTGCTCGAGGTAAGATTAGCCCCTGTGTACACATATAGCTATCTGAGAGGAGGATCAAGCCCTAAAGATTTTAATTTCAGTGAAGTCATACAGAGCTAATGGAGCCATTGGCGATCAATAGCTCCCGCTCTCCAGTGAAAGGGAGTGATTTATTGAGCTCTTTCAACTGATCGTGAGTCAAGTATAGCTAGCACTGCTGTTCACTGTGCCCCTGAAATCCTGCAGAGTGGGAATAACTTGTTGGATGAGGCACAACAAAGTCCATGGAGACCCCAGCAACCACAGCATCTTGCACTATACCCATAAGAAAAAAAAAATCATGACAGTTGGCAAATACAATGTATTATAGCAAGAACAAAGGGTCCATCCTTCATATTAAAAAACCGTTTTATTGATGTCTTTATTTTTTACATTACTATAATTTCCCAACTTATATAGACATATAGTGCACATGCATACACAAGCAGACACACAAAATCCTTGCAATAAAGGAAAAAAGTAAAGCAAAACCAACCAATACACTGAGATTCTTTTGTCATCCCCCATTCAGTATCCATAGTTCCCAACTATACATTTTTCTCTAATCAGAGAGAGAGATATATACAGAGATACAGATGAAGAGAGGAACAGAGAGAAATCCTCTTTTCCTTCACTTTTGAGGATAACACAGAAGACATATCAGCAGAGTATGTGCTTTGAGCTGTTGAAAACAGGCAATATTTTGTTTATGTCTCTGTATACCCAGGACTTAGCACAGTTCCTTGCATTTAGTGAAAGGTGTTGCTTAATAAATATCTATTTAGTTGAATGGCTGTATTGAATTTTCCACAAGTTGTCATGGATTACATAGACTACCTTCCTCTTTTAACCCATAGAGATAACTATTTATACTTAAAAGTATAGTCCAGTGGTCAATGAACAATGTTTTCTGTGGGAGAAATAGAAATTTGCTCACTCTAGGAATAAACCCTTTTTCCTTGCAAAACAAGCTTAGAACAATTTTATTTGGTTACAGCAAACTATGAAAGTGGAGAAAAATATCTCCTTACCTATGCTTGAAAGACTACAGGAAGATTGGCCAATTCACTGAGTATCACTTATTTCTACTATTGGTATAAAACTGTTATTTTTTTCAAAGGCGTTCCAAAAGCAAGAATTCCCTACTGTCCTTCACTGAGATAAGCATTAAGTCTTGGCAGATATTCAAGTGGTGGTTAGCAAGTGTTACTCACAGTTCATAAGTAGCCTGGGTAATCTGAGACTCTTTGAGCATGAAGAAGTCAGCTTGGGTATTTGCCACTCAAATTAAATCAGATAGAAATCTTCAAGAGGGAAGTCACATTCTTGACAGTTTCTGCCTTAAAGTGTCTTTGCTGCTAACTCTTCACCAAACATCTCAATGCAGCCAAAGAAGGGCACTAGCTGTGTCAGAAACAAACCAGGTGGTTAGTAGATGAACTTCTACATGTGTGTATATGCCAATGTGTAGGTATATATACATATGTATATAAGTGTGTGTGTGGGTGTGTGTGGGTGTATACACACACATTTGCTTTATCTATGGTCCTTCCCATACATATACATCTCCTCATTGTTCTCAAAGCATCTCCCATCTCCATCTGTGCTACAAAGAATAAATAGAGCTCTAAACTCTTGTCTGTGTTTGATGGCTTGGCAACTTAGTGACTTGTAGTACAACTAGAATTTTATTTCACTTGAATTGGCTACCAATATTATAACTACTTTTCATATTTCATTTCCCACAGATACATAGCACCAAAAAGTATGTCACTATGCTCTTTTTAATACCTCAAAACTCATCTTTCTGGAGCAATGAATCCAAAGATTGTTTCCCTCATTTTCTTAGAATCAGAGATTTCTACAGTGTATGTAAATTTCAGATTCTTGGCTTACATTCAAAAGTGAGTAGTCTGCTTTCTTTCTTTGTTTTCCCATCTACAAATACAAATAGACATTATAAATGATCAAAGGAGCATTAGATACTCACCTTGTTCCCTTCCTGGCAATTAGGAACAGAGGGTTGATGTGTTGTCTATTCCTTGAAATGAATTCTTCAGATCAAGGGAAAGTTCACTGAATAGCTTCTCACTGCAGACTGAATATGACAGCCTTCAAGGCATGATGTCATTTAGTATCTGATCAGGTTCTTTTCTTTTCACTTACAAATAGAATTAGTGATTTATCAACCCAAGTTAGCTGAAGAGTGGCAAGGGCTAAAAAATATTATTTCCTAATTTCCAAGTGAATCCCCCCAACTCCTATGCTTACACCTCCACAAGGATCAAAGCCTACTCCTGAAGAGACTTCTCTAGGATACTGAAGACAAGGGCCTTCATTTTTTAACTTTTATGTTTAGGCAAGATCCTATATAAATATCTTATATATTATAGAATAATACTTCTTCTTAGGAAATAAATAATTTCCCTTGGTGAGGCTATCAACTTGATTTGGTAAATTATGCCTCTCTAGTGTTAGAAATCTCTCCTTTCCTTCCTTTGTGTAAAATGATTTAGTATGCACCAGTCATTTCATTGAAAAGGTGAGGTAGAAGAAGATTTATATACCAAATTATTCATTGATTTAGACTTTCTTCATGTGTAAGATAACTTATAACTGCATGGAAGAAATAAACTAGATAATTTTTAATTCTAAGTAAACTTTCAGATTACTAATTATTACAAAATGAAATATAGAAGGGACATAAGTACAAAAATTCACCATTGCAACATGCTAGAGTGGAAAGAAAATTAAATATGGAATCCATAGACCTGCATTCAAGTCCTGGCTCAACCATTATATAATAGTAACAATTTATGGGAATCTCAGAACTTCATTTTACCTATCTGTTGTATGTAGATCACAGTGAATAAAATATTATGGCAAAGAATTGTAGTGAGAATAAAAGTAGGTCAAATATAACTGAAAGTGCTTTGTGATCGATATAAATGTAGTCTGTTTATATATAAAAATATATGCACACATATGTGTAAGTAGTATATATGCATATGTTCTCTGGAGACTATATATTAATTTTTAATTATTTAATCAGTAAGAGTGAGAGAGACAGAGGCAAATCACATGATAACCTGACTGCTCCTAATTAATCTAAGTTTGCCAAAAAGTCACTCTGTTCATGAGAATCACCAACCCTGAAAAGTCCAAGCACTTCCTCCATTCCCTTTCTTATAAGGCCAATACTGTCACTCCTTCTGCTTTTCTCTGATTGGACAGACTTGACCTCAGTCCAGGTCAGAGCCATCCAAATGCCAGATATCAAGTGGTCTCTTCCAAGAGCCAGGGAGCCATGAGACCTCTGGCATCCTCCCAGTCAAAGGGTGGGACTGATACTGGTCAAAATGGGTTTTCAAATGAAATAAGGAGGTACAGCTTATGTTAAATTCTCATATGTAATTATATACATAATGTATATATATATATGTGTGTGTGTGTGTGTGTGTGTGTGTGTGTGTGTGTATACATGTGCCTGTGCGTGTGCATCCTACCTTCCAAAGCTGTTTTGGGGGTAAAAAAATGAATCTTCATAAAGCACTTCATACATCTAAAATTTCTATATAACATCAGTTATTATCACAATTAGAATGTGGCAAAGTTCACAAGTAAATGAAATGAATGGATCTATTAAGACCTTCAAGAACTGTTCTGAGAACTAATATTCATTTAAAAGCAAGTAAGACAGTTGCTGCCATGAGGAACCTAACATTCTAATAGATGAAGTCAAAAAATGAAGAGGTGAAGTGAAATGATGGAAAAGTGATCTGCTGGAAATGAATACATAAATGAGAGTTAAGTTAAAGTTTTAAAGAAATACTTTTAAGATTCTCAAATTTTAAAATTTCCTTTTATTATGTAAAATTCAAAATTATGCCCTTGACCTTCAAGACTCTCCAAAATCAGGAACCACTCCCTTTCCAACCCCATCACAACTACAAACCACATACACAGTATTGGTATCTAAACTAGATTAGTCAGTATTGTCTCAAAATATTCTATCCTTTGCCACTTCTGGGCTTTTTGTTCCTGACAATCAGAATGCTCTCCTATTCCTTTCTATTCTTGCAAGAAGTCTACTCGTTATACGTTCAGATCAACTACCATTTCCTGAGTCTGAATCTGTCTCTATTCCCCAATAAGAAATAATATATCCTTCCTCCAACAATAAAAGTCCTTTGTACATCTTGTATTTCCTCACTATATGCAATTTTGAACCATAGTTACTGTATGTTTCTTATATAGTATCACATATTTAAATATTTGTCATGTCTACAAAACTACATTTTGAGTACCAGGAAGGCAGAGACCACATCTTTCTTAATTCAGAAATATTTACTAAATTTTTTTGTGCACAAGACACTTCTTGTACACAAGATGTTATGGACACAAAAATGAAAAATTGCAAGAATCTTTGTCCTTAAAGAACTTACAATCTAATGGAAAAAATAATATACTTACATAAAATGTATTATTCAAAAAGGAATATGATAAGGACAAAAGAAATCTAGAACAAGGGTTCTTAATTTGGGGTCTATGAATTGATTTCAGAGCGTCTGGGCACTTGGCTCAAGAAAAATTATATATTTAGCTTTAATAATAGCTAATTGAAAATTTGCATTTCCAACAATTATTTACAAAAATCCACAGTAATATGAGGCTTCACCAGACTGACAAAGGGTTCATGACACATGCATACATGAAACATTAAGAAGTTCTAGCCTAGATAAAATATTATACAAAATTTAAAGAGGTGAGATAGGTTTCAGCTTATGGGGACAAGGAAAACTTCATAAAGGTAGTATCTAATCCTTGTTTTAAAGGAAAAAAAGAAAGAATGCCTAATCACTTTTGAAATTTCCCTAGGTCTTTATAGGTTGTATTACACATATTAGATACTTATTGAATG
This sequence comes from Gracilinanus agilis, assembly GCF_016433145.1. NCBI lineage: Eukaryota > Metazoa > Chordata > Mammalia > Didelphimorphia > Didelphidae > Gracilinanus > Gracilinanus agilis. Next base: position 242,027,494 of record NC_058130.1, read on the forward strand.
ATTATTAAATAGATGAAGAATTCTAGTTGTGGAGAATATACACAAAAACATGAAAGTTTAACAACAACAATACGAGGTAAGTGCAAACATAAGATGATAGTATAGTGATATTACAAAAGCCCCAGGAATAAGTTTCTTCACTCCCTTACCCTCTCCAAAAAATTGAAAATAAAAACAAAGCCCTGCCTCCAGTCCAGCTCCCTGTAGGAATTATCCATGGAATTGATCACTGTGGAAGAAGATCCACTTCCATTCCTGAATCCACCTGCCATCCACAAGAAAGAAAAATCAGCCTGGCCAGAGTGGCAAAATGCCAGGGGGAGACACAAAAGGTGTTTTAATGTGTCACCCATTTTTGGGTTCTCTGCATTTTTCTAAAGTATTTATTATAAATATTTAACAGGGGATAGTACCTTGATTCAAGGAAATAAGACTCTAATGTTAGCATTTCAGACATCCTGATATCATCATGTGATCACAGATTTGGTGTGTTTGTGTGTATGTTTGTGTGTGAGTAGAAAGCAATACAGAGTCCTCGTAAATGAAGAACTCAAATTCTTATTATAAATAAGAGATTGGTGGTAAGTATGACCAACATATTCCACACTTTTGTCATGAACTGTCACTCATTTCTCTCCTGAGACAGGGAAACGCAGTGTAAGGTCTCATTCAGGTATCTTTGATCCGTCTGTCTCATGGTGAACAAAGGTGTGGAGAAAGGAGCTATGATATTTTCATCTTGTTTGCCATGTACTTCAAACATAAATTTATTTGAGCATCTGGCTATTTCTAGTGCCCTGGGGCAAGACCAAAATTTATAGTTCTGTGGGTATATAGGCCACTTGTTTATATAGGGAATTTTATAGCACAGTTCCCCAAGCTGGTGTCAGTATTGCCGTTGGAGGTTTCTCTGTTAATTATCCTCCGGGACTTCAGCCTGCACACAGATGTCAATTCAGATGGGCCAGCATGTATCTTCCTGGAAGCAATGGACTCTGGTTTTTAACCAGATGGTTGAGGAAAGTTCCCTTAAGGCCATGCACATTCTAAACTTTGTCTATGGATTTAATTTGTTTCAAATACTCATCCTTATAAGAAAGGCTCCACTTTCGACATGAAATCTAATCTACCTGGACATTAACTCTTCCTGAAATACAGCCAGTCTTTTCTTTCGCTATTTTTTTCGAGATAACTTTTTTAAAAAATAAAACAGTTACTGTCAGTTTACATTTACATATTTACCAGCCAGTCAGTCTTGAATTGCACTTAAGCGAAAACATTTTGTTTTATTAGAGTGAAATAGAAACAGGAAAAGGAAGAGTTCATTCTATTCTTATTTAGACTTCAATTTAGAGTTTCAGCAAGGGACATGTACAAATTTTCTTTGAAGTATTTCTCTTTGTCTTTAAACTTTTCTTCTTGACTTCCCCCTTAAGAATTTTTTCAAACTTCTATCTGATAAAACATTACACTTAAGGTATTGCAAAAGTACTTCTTGAATCTTTTGTTTTGGTACTAAGGTATTGGCCACTACTCATATTTATGTCAGATAATGTCTCCAAAAATGTCTTTTCTCCAGGAACCTACTCTTGTCTTTTCTTGAAAGACTCTGAAGTCTAAAGCATCCATATACTCTGAAACCTTTTCTAATAACTCTGGCCATTTGGCAATTAGACACTGACAATCTTTTGTTTATATCCTCCTGCTCTAACATAAAAAGGATATTTCTTTCTTTCAGTAGGACATACCAAAGTTTACATCACTGTTTGCTACTCTTGTACCTAAACTGTTCACAGATCCATGCAACACTTGATTTGACTGTTTTTCTTCTCCCCAATTTTGCATTATCAAAAAATTCTTTTAGTCTTTTCCTTAACAAAGTACCAATTAAAATATAGTAATTTTTAGAAGGAACTACGATGATCCAATAGTCTAATCCACAACCATAAAAAGATCCCATCTACAAAATGCCAATGATTGTAAATTCACTAGGTGTAATGTTTGAGAAAATATGAAGAATAGGAAAGATGTTGAGTGACCAAAGATAGACAAATAAAAGTCCTAATTTTCAGGCAGGTAAAGATAGATTCTAAAAACTACAAAACACTAAGATTCTTCTGGGAATGCTTTCAAGACTCCAAGATTAACTCAACTAGTCCCTGGCAAAGAATTTCAGTTGAAAGTATCATCACCAATAGGGACAAAGCAAATCTTTTATCCTTCATAAAGATGTAGGAACATGCAACAGTTTATGAAAGTATTTGAAAACCTGCACATATTTTTTCCCTTTCTTTAGTACACTAACTTCCATTTCAAGAAAGGTAAAAAAAAAAAGCCTTTGTTTCCTTGGCTTAAAAGTAGGCGATTTTGTGGATTCACTTCAGCTAGCTGTAAATGATGTGCTCTGGGAGAATTCTCTGCCAATTTCACAGAGAATATAAACAGGGCTGTTAGTAACTACTGTGTGCTACTGGGGCAAATAGCCTGAACAGTACACCATGTTCACCTTACAGGCCTAAGGGCTCCCTAGATTTCAGCAGTCTCTAGTCAATCCCTTCCATCCAGTGATATTGGTAACAGTTTGAAATGTGAGTATTTTTCTTTCTCTTCATGTTATCCTTTTAAAAAAATTTTTGCTAAATATCTTAGGAAAAATAGGTGGTGGTTGTTGTTGTTTTTAACAATCTGTCCCAGGGTACTTTTCCTTAAGGACAACAAAAATAATTATGTAATGGAAACAGTGCCTTCTCCACTGGGCCTGGAGTCAAAGAAACATTTTGATTCTTAAAGTCATATATACCAAAGCTCCCCAAAAGGTCAGTTTGGAATGATTAGTTAAGTTAGAGCTGGAAGGTACTTGAAAGGTCACCAACAAGCTCATTTTAAAGATGAGACTCAAGAAAATTAAATGACTTATCTAAAGTAGTACAGGTAGTAAGTGACTGAGTTGAGATTTAAATCCATGGTTCGCCAATTAATTAGTGGTTAATTCCCATGTTAACTGTTACCGTAATACCTTTCTAAACTGCCTGGGAGTTTTATGCAGAGTAAAGATGTTGCTTCTTATCAATGTCTTACACATGCTAACCCCATGTTATTTGTACTATTATCACTCCTCCCTCTTTTCTGTACCACTTCTGAAGATGAGACTTCTGTAAAAACAAAATAAATCACTCTACAGGAAAGGACTGGATTTCCTTGCTTTCTATTATCTGGATCCCACAATGCAATACACATAAGTAACATCAAGAGCAAGATAAATATTACAGATCCTAAGAACTGTAGTGTTGGTCCTAAGGTACAGAGTGCTAGGCAATTTATATTACTTCCAGAAAGCTGTGCTGTGTGGTCTTTCCTATGGCAAGTGATAATAGGGTTTAGGTCAGTCTCTAAATAGATCCAAAATTTAATTGCACTTTCTCTCTCCCTCTTGCTACATATCTCTCTGTCTCTCTATCCCTGTCTGTGTGTGTCTCTTCAGAAGAAATTTTAGTTTCTGAGAAATGAAACTGTTAAGTCACAAGGAGTTTGAACAATCAAATTAAGATTATGATTCCAAATCATAGAAAAATATTGATTTCATACTGAGTTTCTCAAGGTGACTATTTGCAACAGGTATAAGAGAAATAAATGGAAGGCTGGGCTGGCCCCAGGTAAATGTGTAAAGGGTGTAGAGCTTATCCTTTTTATCCCCAGGTTTCCCTTTTAGGGCTATCAAGCATCTTGTGCTACCACCCCAGCTCTTCTTTGTTACTAATTCAGTCTGATAAACTCACTTATACTAAAGTGTCAAGTTCTATTTTATTATCCTCATAACTCATGATAATACTATGGCCTTCTCATAGAGTACTTTATCCTGGACAAAATACTTTAACATGCCCTTTCTTATCTCAAAGTTCTGTGAAGTAAGGTAAATGTTATTGTCTCATTATGTAGGGCTGGAAACTGAGGGGCAGAAAGGATATGTAATTTAGAAGTCATCATCTATGAAGAAAGTAAATTGAGTTCCAGAAAGATTAAGTATTTTCACATACTGGCTTTCAGGGAGACTGGGCTCCAATCCCAGCTCCAACACTCATCAGCAGAATGACCTTAGGCAATGAACTTCATCTCTAGAAGCCTCAGTTTCCTCATCTACAAAAGACAGATTATATTTTCACTCCCTACTCCCACATTTTTTAATGCAAGGTACACATTTTGTAATCCTTATAAGGCCCCAGAAATGGAATTGTTTTTATTGAGGTACCTACTCCCTCAGAGAGAAGGGATTCATATTACAGAAGGCTGTGAGGAGAGGGCAATGCTTAACATATAGATCTGAATCATTCATGGAATTTCAGACAATTTGAGGAAGCATGTGTGCTCAGGTACCCTTCCTCTACACACACACACACACACACACACACACACACACACACACACACTTCCAGAAACACACATCTACAAAGACTTTACTTAGGTAAAGGCCCGTGCCAATCACACATCATGCAGTTACCCTGCTGGCACAGAAAGCAGAAACAGTCAAATTGCTTTATACCCTTGGATAGGCAGGTACTGTTCATTTATCTAATAAGGTTCAGCAAAACTGATTGGGCCTGTCCAATTCAAACAAGTGTCAGAAGGCAGATAAACTTGCAGAGGCCATTAAGCTGCATCTTATTAGCATTGAAACATATAGTCAAAAGGCATTCTATTAGACATTTTCTTAATTCTAATGGAACTGCTATCTCAACACAGTTAAACAGCATTAGCTGGTTTGTAATTAGACTTCTGGGGAACTGAAGAATGACTGTTTCAGTTGAAACTACCTATACCAACTACATTAAGCATACAGTATTACACTGACTGACTAGAGGGAAAACAATATGGCATTAGTGTGTCACTTCGATGCACACAATTCCTCCGTCTTTCCCTGTTGAGTGGCAGAAGTTACACAATAGCAGCCAAGCTCCTCCAAAAGAACTCATAATATGGCACAAGAAGGATACATCATAACACTGGGTGAATATTATTATTATTATTAACAATTATAACACAATAAAGTTTAAAAAGTATTGGATATATGAATTCATTTGACTCTCACAGCAAACTTGTTATTATTAACCCCCATGAGGTCTTCCTGACTCCAAATCCCCAATTCCTCCTCACTGTACCAGTTAAATATTTATCAGAAATGTTGTACTATTTACTGAAGGTGTTAGGAGTTGTGTTCGATAAACAATTAAACTGCCTTGTTTTTCATGTGCCAGACATTTTCTAAAGTGACTTTTATTATTTTAGAATTCTCATTTTCTCCTCCTTGCACCATAGTTAAGATTAGAGGATCATAGATTTAGAACTAGAATGGAACTTAAAGATCATCTAACCTATATCTAACCTCATTTTTTATACATAAGGAAACTATTGATCATATAGGTAAATTAACTTACCAAATATCACAGTGGTAGATATTGGTTTTGAACCCAGCTCTTTAACATGCAAACCCATCATGTTTTCCAATGTACTGTACTGCCCCATTTCTTACTTAAAAGACTAATGTATTTTAATATAATACTTTAAGGTTCTCAAAGCACTTTCATCACAACCACTTTGTAAAGTATCCACTTTAAAAGTATACTTTACCCCAGTATTCTTTACTATTTCTATGCCCTAAAATGATTACAGGTAATAAAAATTTCCACCAAATTAGCCACTGTATAGTTCAACAGATTCAGTCACAGTATTGGTCAGCCCTCATATCAACCACAGCTGAATTGGCTAAATCCCATCTCATATACATTATATGTAACCCTGCTTAGTTACCCTCTATGTCATATTCTCCCAGGAGGATTGACCTAAAATTCCATTCTTTTCTTTCACTCAAAACAGCAATGACATTATACATACTCTAATGGTAACCCAATCAGGGGATCACTAAATTACAACTTGCCAATCCTTCACGATTCAAGATTTTCAGTTTTACCTTTCTGTGCTTTAGTTTCTTCTTTCATAAAATTGGAAACGGGGGTTGAAATCAATGCCCTCAAAATTCACTTATACCTCTAAATCTATGATCCTGTAATCATATGGACAATTGACAGACAAGCCCCTCTATATCATAAGACCTTTATCTCACAGAATTTTATTAAAGTAACAATAAAAACAAGAGGCAGTGATTCATAGTGGAAGAAATGAGTTCAAATCTTCCCTCTAATACATATTAGTCACATGACTAAGGCAAATCACTTAACCTCCAACAGTCACTTTTTAAGAGTATAAATTATGGATAACTTGCTGATCTGTTTCAAGAAAAGAAGTTTCCATGGTGGACATTTAACATTGCTCTTAAAATTATAGATTCAGAACAAAAATAAGCAAGAATGATAGTAATAGCTAAAATTTGAATTTTATCATTTACAAAGGGCTTTATCCATCTTGTCCTATTTGTTCATCATATTTTCAGGTAGATAGTGGCAGATATATTACTTTAAAGATGAGGAAGTTGAGGCTCATAGCTATTAATTGATTTGTCCAAGGTCACATAAATAGCAAATATCTTTGTCTACTTATTCCAAAATGATATAATGCTTTACATTATATCTTACAAAAATACAGTCATGTCTTTCCAGTGGCAAAGAAATGTATAAACAAGACAAATATTTATTTTAATTTTAAAACCAATTCTATTATGAACCCATTGTCTCAACTCCCATTTATTATATCATAATCAATCTTCCTTTCTGATAGTCTATTTCCTTGCTTCAACTCAGAAGTTAAACTCGATTTCATAATAGTGATGATGATGATGAAAATATTAGTAATTATAATAATCATCCTTTAAAGTTCACCCCCTTGGTCATGCCATGGGAGAAAAAGAAAAGAGTGCAATACAGCTAGGATTTAATGTGACCTCAAACTGATACATTATCTCCTATGGTGAGAACCTTGCACAAGTGACAAATTGTTCTCTAGTGATACCATTGGTTGAGTTAGGACTCTGCTAAGTTCTATGTAACTGCTGCTAAGAGTCAAAGAAATGAATAGAGTTGCAAGGCAACCCTCCTGGGAACTACTGGCATGAACATGACCTGCAAGAGAGTGGATCTACTCTTCTCTTTCATAGGCAATACCAGATAGTTTTGATAATTACTGTTTTATAGTATATTTCAAAATCGAGTACTGCTTGACCTTCCTTTACATTTTTATTAATTCCTTTAATATTCTTGACCTCTTATTTTTTCAAGTGAATATTTTTGCTATTTTTTTCATTCAATAAGATACCTTTTTGATAATTTAATTGGGATGGGATTGAATAAGTAGATCAGTTTAGGTAGGAGGGTCATTTTAATTATACTAACTCTACTCACTCATGAACAAATAATATTTCTCCAATTATTTAAATCTGATGTTATTTGTATAAAAATTGTTTTATAATTATGTTGATATAGTTTCTATATTTGTTTTAGCATATATTCTACTAGGTATTTTATTCTATGTATGGTTCTTTTAAATAAGTTATCTATTTTTAAACCCTTAACTTCTATGTATTGGCTCCTAAGTGGAAGGGTGATAAGGGTGGGCAATGGGGGTCAAGTGACTTGCCCAAGGTCACACAGCTGGGAAGTGTCTGAGGCCAGATTTGAACCTAGGACCTCCCATCTCTAGGCTTGACTCTCAATCCACTGAGCTACCCAGCTGCCCCCCCCCCCCCCAAGTTATCTCTTACTACCTTTTCTTGCAGGACATTCTTGGTGATATATTAAAATGCTGATTTTTTAAAATTTATTTTATATCATGCTACTTTGCTAAGATTATTTATAGTTTCAACTAATATTCAGTTGAATATATAGGAATATATATAAAGAGATGTATCTTTATATATGTTTGTGTGTTCCTGTCTCTGTCTCTGTCTCTGTCTCTGTCTCTGTCTCTGTCTCTCTCTGTCTCTCTCT